>NC_046649.1:900000-976749 GCF_900324485.2 Mastacembelus armatus
TACACCCACAAGTTTCAAACACATGACACACTTAACTAACCAAATTCAATAGTTCAGCAACAACATAAATGAAAGTCACTAAAACTTCATATAAGTATATGGATTAATCACAAGCATGAATGACAGACTATAGCACAGTTTCCATCTCACAACATAGTCTGACAGCGATGCTGTACATAGGTCTGGTCACATGTTACATATTTAGCAATCAAAGCCGAAGTAAAACAAGAACAATTTATGTCATTATGTAGGTTTCAGGTCTTTTCTGGAAGAGAACTAGGAATAGTTTTAAGGTATTTATTGGCTGGGTGTGAACAGGCGGAGTCTGTTTGTTAAGAAGGTTCTCTAAGAGCTGGTGTTCTTCTCTTGGTCAAATGGAGTGTTGACAGTGCAGTATTTGGTAGTGGGCTTTGCCAGTTCCTGCTGTTTGCCTTAGTAAGTCAAATTGCCTTAGTAATAAATTCCTTAAGGGTAAAACTCCTTTCTCAGTCCTGGATTGTGAACATACATTAGGTCTGCTAATAATATACTATCCCTCTACTCCTTGTGAAAGAGGGAAAAATATACTTGACCCACCCAACTATGTTTAACCCTCGGAGGTTGACGAACACGCCAACGCGTTTTGTGGCATCTTCTCCTGATAACACAGAAACAAACTTAAATTACTCCGTCAGTTTTGATCGTACAGATAAGAGCAATATATCATTTTAATCTGTAAAAGGTCTAATTTTATTTGTATACACTTATAATAACAAAACGCGGTGCTTTTGTAAAATAAAAAAAATAGACAGGGTGCCCTGTCTGTCTTCTGTCATCCCTCTTCACAGACATGTAAATAAAACAATCAGAATCTCTGCGATTACTTGCCTCAAAAACATAAGGAATGTATACCTAGAAAGCTTGCAACGTCTTCTTTTAAATGAAACAATTCAAGTCGAAAACAAATAATCTCTTTACATATAATCCATATGAAAGTAAGTACAGTTTCTCCTGTCACCTCATTATAGCTATTGTGATCCCGCCTCACACTGATCGCACTGTTCATATTGAAATAATCTGAGGTGTCCCAGGTAGTTCTGTGCACGCCCCTGAGAAATGGCATAAAACGTCAACCTTCATCATAGAATCTACTCACTTTTTCTGCGTGTTTCAATGATGGCATACTATGCGGGTGAAGAAGCTCTTCATATGTTCCAGACAGCGACAAAGAGTTTACTTTCTCCTCAGAGGAAAAATGCGACTAAGATGATGCATGCATTTGCATTTCTTTGCATTTCTTTAAAGTCTTGTGAACCAATGTTCTGTATGTGTTTTATGGCCTTATTTCAGTGACTTAGAAATTGTAGTTTTTCACCAACCATGCATAAATGCTGTTTTCTCAAAAACACATTCATGTATAAACATGCTGCTCACGTATTATTGTAGCCTGCTGATTACAGTGTAAAGTATAGACTTTAGCCATTAATATGTTTAAAAGCAACTGAAAAGAGCACAAACATCAAGACATGTCAAAACTTGTCCAGAACCCCAAAACCTTATGACACCAGGGTTAATATACAGGTTACATGCAGAGCAAAGTGGTAACCATGTCCCTTATGTCCCCACCCCTCATTATGGCAGTACAGCATAGTATAGCATAATAAGTGCCATAGATGAGATTCTTGTAATAAAGCCATATCTACTCTCTCCCTTTTAAGCAAATCGTTAGTCTTTCTCTGGTTCACTCTTCCTCTTAAGCCTCTTACATTACAAGAGCAAAACCTTGTTTTAAGAGTTAGTATGGTTGGGGGGCGGGCATGTGTGGTGTAGCGGTTGGCGTGTCTGATCATAAAGATCTCAGGACACTGGCTGAACTCCTGGACCAGTCCTGATGTACTGCATGTCTCTCCTTGCTCTCCTTCCCACATTTCCTGTCTCTCTCTACCTTCCTCTATCGAATAAAGGTGTAGCAAAAGGAAAGAAGCACTTTGATTTCTTCCTCAAACATTCCAAGAGGTGGGGTTCAACATTCCAGAACCCATATTCCTTACCATAAACACATCAAAGAACTGAGTAATGTTCAAGAAATTGCCTTAAAACAAACATCTTATCTTTGGACCCCAGCTAACCCTAAACAGGACACTCTATCCAAGCTATAACTAAGGAGCCAACATCCACGAACAAGCGATAAATGGGCAGGTCCTCTGACCTGTGAATCTTAACGGACCTCAGAGCTAAGCCAGACATCGGTCATAATTCAATAGTTTTGTTACAGGATTCAACTTAAAGGACTGATGGAGCCACAACAACCCCTACCGGAGGAATTATCTCTATGTAAAGCAGTTGGAGATAGTAATTATCTGTGTTAACCAATGTATTTCAATATTGTAGTTGTATCAGAATACCTGAATTATGAGTGTTTTGCCATTCAAGCCATTCAAGTCTTGTGTAGTAAATAATCACCAGGTGATCAAGTTACAACTGTCATTGAATCAGTATTATGATGAAACTGCTGTTATGAATATTTGCTAAATTCTAAATAACCACTGGTTATCTTAGTCATGAATAATAGGAAAGTACCACAATAGTTAAGGTGGCAGTGAAGTAACCACGCCATTTAATGAGATCCTCTGAAATCTACAATTTTGAACAAAGGATTAATATTTTCCCTCTGTAGTGCTACCTCCGAACTACTTTTATGGCCTTGAAGTCCCCTGCCTCAGCGAGAGTACATAAAGTTGAGACCATCCTTTGTTCGTCCCTTCTTCTTCACTTTTCTTGCTCTTATTCCTGCACTCCCCTATTTTGCCTGTTTTTGACATTTTTGCCCCACCTACTTTTGCTTCTTTGAATTGATTTTTTTAAGTTCTTTTTCTCTTTAGTTGTTTAATAACACGCAATCTTTAAAATACTTTTTTTCTTTAATTCTCAAGTTACCAGTGACAAGTTACATAGCAAAGTTTTGCGTTTTCCAAATCATTAATTGAAGAGACACGACAGCAACCTGAGTTCCAGCAGCCAAGATCGCCAGGCAGTGAAGACATTTACAGACTGCAATGCCACTTTGACTATTAATAATCAAAATCACCTGGAGGTAGATTAGTTAATTAGTTATTCATGTTATGATTACGATTTTATCACTTATGTGTTTTAATACATGGCAGAAACCTCAGTCCTTCTCTTCTGGTTCCTGTTGGTTGTGAAACTATAAGGTCACCGTTGGGTATCGAACTAATCCTTCAGATTTCCAAATTGATAATCGCATTCATATCAGTTGAATGGCTAGTCCCCGAAAACGACTTGGTGCTCCAAGGTAATTAATTGATAATTTTCAGAAAATGATTAAGAGAAGTGATAAATTCAAAATCACTACAAAGGCAAAATTTAAAAAAAGAGAGATAGCAGGGGAATGCTTCTTTAAACTACCTTTGTATGGGGTAGATGCAATAGTAAAAAAAAAAAAGAGCAAGTGACCTAAATCGGAAATGGAAGACAGCTACCCACAGTACCAGTAAAATATTCTAAACAAAGCGCTTAAAGTGTCCAAATGAACACCGTCATAGATATCATGGAAAAAATACTTGGAGGCAAATCTCAGGTCAAAGAATGGCAAATTTAATAGGCAACGGGCAAAGCAACAGAGTCACAACAGAGCATATGTTCTGCAGAACGGGTCAATACCGGTGGACCACAAGCACAGAAAATGATCAGCTTTTGTATCAGTTGAACAGCATTAATTTACACATCAGTCACTCACATGTAAATCATGCCGGCAGGATGGCATACATCTCCCTGACTTTCCATCTGCTTCCTTGTGACTACAAAGCAGTGTTAAAAGCCTTTGTTGAATTAACATAGGACACAAAAGGGAGGTGGTAGACATTTGTCTGTCAAGGTATAAATTTCCCTCACATATCCCTCCTTTTATGATTCTATGATAACCACAGCTAAAAAGGTAAAAAAATGGTCAGGATTTCTTAAGGCAGAGCAAAAATCAGCATGTTTTCTCAGGAATGTTAATTCACAAAGACTTTCATAGCATTTTGTCACTTATTTTTCCAGGAATAATGCTCAGGGCTAGACACTGATGTCTTCATGAAACGGAACTTCCCAATCAGAGGTGTAAAGACATACAGGGGAGGCATTGTCATTGAGTAATGTTTGTATCATGCCAAATTGCAATGCAATCATGTCAAGGCACTTTACAAGAACCAAACAAGAACACAACAAATCCCTTATGAGCAAGCGCTTGGCGACAGTGGAGAGGAAAACTCCCTTTAACGGAAAAACCTCCAGCAGAAGTTTGGGTGGCCATCTGCCTCGACCGGTTGGGGTGAGTGGATAGAGGAGAGAGAAAAGAACAGCAACAATAAACAACAAATAGACACTACAAGTCGGTGGGGCCAGTAACTGCACATCAGGAATATACAGCTCCAGGACCAGGGACACCTGCAGAAGGTACAGAGAGAGAGAGAACAGAGAGAGAGAGAGAGAGAGCCCAAACTGTGTGAAGAAACAAGAAAAGCTTTTCATTTTCCAACCACAGCATCAAGCCAGCCTCAAGTACTGGTGTCAATGTAGTCAGAATGTCTTCTCAGCTCCTGTTGAGCAAATGTCCAGGTTCAGTCAAATTCCTTGTCAGTCCCGTATTGGTGGTGAACTTCGGTGTGATCTGTTGATCTTGCCATAATTTGTAACTCATTCACGTGATTGTTAAAATCAGTGAAGAGAGAGGATGCACTTGTTCTGCATGATTCTCCATTGTTGGGCACCAGATATCGCCTTTGTCACCTTCCTCTATTCACCTGTCTTTACGTTCATTGGAGCTCGAAGTGTGGGCCCTGCCCAATCAGCACTTCTCCCCCCTCACCGAGGTGAACATTTCAGGTGACAAATTTGACTCTCTGTGCTTTGTTGATCGTCTTCTGCGGCAGCTGTTTCCTTGTCCAGTCGGGGTGCATCTGGGTGGGGGTCGTTGTCTGGTGTTGGAATCCTCTTACTTACGAAGTACGTCCCTCCTCCAATTTACAGGCTTCAGTGAGAGCAATTAGTTCGGCAGCCTGTGCAGACAGATGAGGCAATTTGCCATTAGGGATCACACTATGTATTGTGACAACTGTAAACCCTACTTGATTTTTGTCTGTTTTGACATCACGGGAGGCAGAGCCATCAACAAATAACTCCATCTCTGCATTCAAGATTGGTGTGTCTGCAACATCAGGTCTGGGAGTTCAGATGGTTTCCAACACTCAGTGCAGTTATGTGCCTCTCCATCATTTTCTGTGGGAAGAGGAGTTGCAGGGTTTAGCACGTTACACCTTTTGACAGTGATGTCATTGGGTTGCCTCCCAACCCATCTTCAGGTGGGACATGACCGCTGTGGATGTCATAAGCTTCAGTAAGATGGGAAAGAAAGGCTCCCACAGATTCCTCCAACTTATGATGCATTGTGCTGATCATACCCATATCTTGTTTGGGTGGGAATTTTTCTTGCACCCCCTGTACCAATTGAACGACGGCCTCTCTGTATAGGGTATTGTCCACGTGTCCCCAGTCATCTTTTGTTTCCTCTTCTTCACCAAACGAGTGGCTCTGCCCTTTGGATCTGGTCAGCATGGTGTGTCCCTTCACACTTTCAGAGTCAGTCTCTGGTGGAGGTGTTTCAGATGTGTCGTTTTCTGGTACGCTGGCTGGAATCTCTCTTCCTGTGTATTGTCTTTGTTTGTGATAAGGAGGAGGTGGGGGAGCAGAGTCCAGGCCTGGATCCACCTTGTGTAACTCAGAGAGAACAGGATACAGAGATTTAGTGTCAGAACAATCTTTTGGTCTATATACTATATGTTCTGGTTCTGTTTGATTCTGTTTAGACCTTTTGTCTCTATCTTCATACTGCCTTCTCTTCATCTTACTTTTCCCTCATATGTGACCTATGTGTTTTTCTTTCTCTCTTTCTTGGACAAAGACTTGTGTTGCCCTGCACTCTCTCTTTCCTTTTCTTCTTTTTTTTTAAGTTTATCTTTTAAACAAGGCTAACTGTCGACTACTCAGACTAAACTCCACAGGAAACCCTAGCTCCCACCAGTTGCTTACAACTTGTGTTGTACTTTTTTCTTCATTTAACAGTGACAAATAAGTTGGTAGACCAGACCCTGGCCAGGCATTAGCTTCTTTCTTAGTACCCAGTACTAAACCCATTACTCTAGTAGCCGTTCTCCCTTGTTATCTTTCCTCCTGGGACCCAGTCCCTTACTGTGTTGCCTACTATAGTAATTAATTACAAAATGGTCTCTATTAAGACAACCGCGGGACCCAGTCCCTCTTGACTCGTAACAGTCTACAACAGTCATTAATTACATAACGGTCTCTACTTAAGACAACCGCGAACCCAGTCCTTTACTTGTACAGCATACAACAGTATTTGATAACACAGCGGTTCTACTAAGACGACGTCTCGTCAACTACTCAACCACGTAGTGAGTCAGCGCTTTTCCTTACCGTAACGTTACTGGTCTGTCTGTGTCTCTGCCACTCAATCATGCCACAAGGAAGCAGACGTAAAGCCAGGGAGACGCTAATTATATTATGTATGCAATCCTGCTGGCATGATTTACATGTGAGTGACTGATGTGTAAATTAATGCTGTTCAACTGATACAAAAGCTGATCATTTTCTGTGCTCGTGGTCAATCGGTATTGACCCGTTCTGCAGAATGTATGCTCTGTTGTGACTGTTGCTTTGCCTGTTGCCTTGCCTATTAAATTTGCCATCCTTTGACCTGAGATTTGAAAGTATTTTTTCCACAACAATAGATAGCGTGAGTCTGCCACATGACACTAAACGCTGCACACAGCAATGATGACAGCAATGACAGCATCAAAGCTGGTGAAAGGTGAAATGAGATAATATTTGTGTAATATTTGATTTTTTTAGTCAAACAGATATCTGCTAAGCCTGCTATGCTGTATAACACAGGACATTTACCCTCCATAACAGACATGCTGTTTGGTTGGGAAGCAGTGGCATTCATGCATTTGTTGCATCAAAAGATCTTCAATATGTTGCAGGTGCTTTGATTATTTTACATTAAGTAGCGCTGCTGTCATATTTATTCATGAAATGAAGCCAGGCTTTGTACCACTTCTCCCACTCTGCTATGACTCCCTTCTTGACTCCACTGACAGAGCTACAACGTTTAAGGTCCTGACTGATGCAGAACTGTCAAAAAAATAATATGATAAAAGGAATTGATAAGCAAGGAGGCATATAATTCTGAGTGATCCGAAAATTTGAAACTGGTTCTAAACTTGGAACCGGTTCTCGATTCCCATCCCTACTTGTAGGTTAGTGAATTTTAACCTTAGGCCTTTTCAGTGGTGCTCATTTATATTTGAAACGGACCTTTGTTGGTATATGTGGTGGTGTTTATTTTTTTCTTTCTGTTGGTATTTTCATGTATCAGCAGCTAGCTCTGGCACTTATATGGATTCAGTTGTATTGGAACAAGATTTTGATTAAGCAAATCATTCCAGACATCTCTCTTCCTAGCAACTTTTTCACTCAAGTCAATTCAATTCAATTCTTGGAGTACACAGTGGCATTCCTAGGCCAGAGGAAATATACTGTCTCTCTAGCATTTTCTGGATCTGCCCCAGAATCTCAACCTACCCATAAGATCTCCATTAGAAAGTGCCCAGATGGTATCCTGAAGAGATAGAAGAGGTATTCACTCGTTTTGACATGAAACACCAGCAAATGTCTTCCATGCTCTCTCCAGATATACACACCCTAGGCTTGGCACAGCCACCCTCAAACTAATTTTAGTCATTTGTATTTTGCATTCAGTCCTACCTAAACCATAACCATGAGGTGTGGAATGTAGACTGACTTTGTCTCCCCCCCCCCAATTCATGTAATGGACGTATTTGTACAAAGATCAGTATTAATTTAGGTTTTTGTCCCCAGACAAGTAAAACAAAGAATCAAGAATAATTTCCAAGGGCCTGAACATAAATATTGTCTGCAAAATTTGTACGTTTTGGGAATACGTAGTTTTAAATGATGTTTCTGATGTATTTGGTGTGTATGGCATGAATCCATGTGATTTGCCCCAGGTTTGTCTTATGTCAGTATACATATATGAGATACGTGGATATGTATCCCATAAGATTAGAGGATTTCAGCCTTCCTTTTCTATTAAATACTATGGATATTAAGACTGAAACAAAGACAGGACAAAGAAATTAAATTACAGTTTGGCGGGATTCAGATTCTGTATAGAAAGGTCAATCTAACCTAACTAAAATTATTTTATCAAAATTCTGATCTTTTAGATCTTTTTTGGTTGTCAGCAACTAATGCTGAAGATGTTTGTTCAAATTATACAATATACAACTGTAACATATCTCGTTTTTCTTATTACCCTCTTTCTAACCCCCCTCCCCATGCTGTGTTTATTATTTGTAGTTTCATCTTGCATCACCACCTATAAGAAAACCCCTCCACCAGTGCCACCCCGAAACTCCACCTGCTCCACAGCCTCCAAGCCTTACATCTCAATTACAGCCCAGAGCAGCACAGAGTCTGCACAGGTACAGCATAATATTAATTTCCCTCTCAAGCACAACAGAACTGTAAAATTTAATGTCCAATTTAATGAATTTAATGTAATGTATTGATATGGCAGAAACTACCCTGGGAGCCTATATTGTGTGTACTGGTGAGTTTTTCTTTAGTTGTTTAGGCAGGAAGGAAGAACATCAGTTCAACTTTGGAGATACATATAAAGGCACCAAAATACTAGTTGAACTTTCCAAGAAACCTTTTTACTAGCACAAAGAAACTACACCAAACACAAGGTTTTATTAGTATAAGACAGATTTTACTTCCTCATAATGTCTGTAACAGCAAAGAACACTGATAGGCCTTACTTCTGCTGTGACCATTAGCATTTGGTATACTAATGTTAGTAAAAGTTTTAGATATTGTTGTGATACTGATATTACTGAGTTAGTTTACTAACTCCTGTTGCACTATGATTACATTGTCACACTTTAAATTCACCATGCCAAATGTCAGCAATGTTTGAGGCACATTCTGGATGTAGAGCAGTTTTCAACTCTGAAGAAAAGTAAAGTTAATATTCACTATGTACCCTACAAGTATTTTATGTTGCAAAAGCTTTTATGTTAAAATGTATTATCATACAAAAGACAGACAACAACATTTCTAAAAGCTCCTCCTTTTGCAACAGAGAAATGCGGCCTTCTATTTTTCTGCTACATATAGAATCATTACTTGATCATTATGTATATATATGGATTTCTATCATTCATTTGTAATGAGGGAGACTAGGTAGCAGCTGGATAGCTCAGTGGTTAAGGCCACTGACTTTGGTGCGGGGATCAAAGGGTCCTGGACTGACTACAAGAATGCCTACCACTCAATGCCTCACACATGGATCCTGGAATGCTTGGAGCTATACAACATCAATAAGACTCTAAGAAACTCAAGGAAAGACCTAAACCGCTGGTTACAGTGCTTGCTTTTCCTCAAGGAGCATCAGTACAGTAAGAAGGGTGATGTACATCGTAAGGAACTCACTGGGACTGTAGAAAACAACCATAGTGGCCAACCTCAAGCCATCAAGTGCAGCGTCTACCAAGGAGATGCTCTGTCCTTGCTGCTGTTCTGTATAGGCCTAAACTCCCTCAGCCAGATCATCTCTAAGACTGGCTTTGGATACTAACTACGAAATGGAGCAACCATCATCCACCTCCTGTACATGGATGACATCAAGCTGTATGCCAGGAGTGAGCGAGACATCGACTCACTGATCCACACCACCAGGATCTACAGCAATGACATTGGAATGTCATTCGGACTGGATAAGTGTGGTCAAATGATAACAAAGAGAAGGAAGGTTGTCAGGACTGAAGGAATTGAACTGCCAGAAGGCAGCATAGCGTATGTTGAGGAAAGCTACAAGTACCTTGGAATCACAAGGAAAGCTGCCACAACCAAATACCTACAGAGAGTAAGAGACATCCTAAGAAGTCAGGCTAAATGGGAAGAACAAGGTCCAAGCCATCAACACCTACGCCCTGCCGGTCATCAGATACCCTGCTGGCATAATAAGCTGGCCAAAAGAGGACATAGAAGCCACTGATGTCAAGACAAGGAAGCTCCTGACAATGCATGGAGGGTTTCACCCCAAATCCAGCACCTTCACTAAGAGGAAGGAAGGAAGCCGAGGACTGGTGACCGTCAGAGCCACCATCCGACATGAAAAAAACAGCAAAGATCCATGAGTACATCAGGAAGATGGCCCCGAGTGATGGAATACTGAATATCAACAGCAGCTCCATACAGAGGAAAAGGAGCAAAAACCTGCATGGCAGGACAAACCTCTGCACGGTATGTATGACCGACAGATAGAAGAAGTGGCTGATATCAGAAAGTCCTACCAGTGGCCGGAAAAAGCTCACTGCACAGAGGCATTAATCGTAGCAGCACAAGAACATGCCCTGAGCACAAGATCAATAGAGGCTGGCAGGCAGGACCTGCACCCCAGGTGCAGGCTGTGCAAAGATGCCCCTGAGACAATCCAGCACATAACAGCAGGTTGTAAGATGCTAGCAGGCAGGGCATACATGGAACGCCATAACCAAGTGGCTGTCATAGTGTACAGGAACATCTGTGGCGAGTATGGGCTAGAGGTCCCAAGGTCAAAATGGGATACACCTACAAAGGTGGTGGAGAATGACCAAGCTAAGATCCTGTGGGACTTCCAGATACGGACCGACAAACAGGTGATGGCTAACCAACTGGACATAGTAGGCATGGACAATCAGAAGAAGAAGGCTGTAGTGGTAGATGTAGCCATAGAAAGAAGGAAAGAAGAAGGAACATGTAGAAAGAAGGAACATGAGAAGCTTGAGAAATACCAAGGGCTGAAAGAAGAACTAGAAAAGATGTGGAACGTGAAGGCAACAGTGGTCCCTGTGGTAATCGGCACCCTCAGGGCTGTGACCCCAAACTGGGAGAGTGGCTCCAATAGATCCCAAGAACAGCTTCAGAGCTCTCAGTTCAGAAGAGCGCAGTGCTAGGAACAGCTAAGATACTGCGTAGGACCCTCAAACTCCCAGGCCTCTGGTAGAGGACCCGAGATTGAGGAAGACACACAAACACACACTTTTGTTACACTTGAAGTAGTACAACAATACAACACACAGAACAGAGACAGCTTTTTCTGGATGAGGGGACCTGCATCAATCATATGTATGCAACATTTAACTTTGTTTCACCCAAAATTAAAAAAAAAATTAAGTGATATTATGAAATGTCAAAGGAGATATTAACACTTCATCCTGAAATCAGTGTTCCATGTTTTGTAAAAACAACTAGGATGCATACATGGAAGAAGAGGGAGCCAGAGGTGACATGACGATCCAGTCAGGCCTCAGTAACTCAACAGAAAGCATTGACAGCATGAAGGCCTTGACAGCTGCCATAGAAGCTGCTAATGCACAGGTTAATGTCTTTGTGTTGTTTTTTACTAGTGTAAATTAATATTTGTTTTGTGCAGTAAACAGGTTGTCATTTTTTAAACTAATACCTTTTTCACTTAATGTCTGCTCTCATTGTTGGTGTGTAGGTCCATGGTCCAGCTAGTCAGCATGTCAGTAATAGCACAATGACAGCCAATGCCCCCACACCCTCAGTTCTGTGCAGAGGGCCACCTGTTGAAAACCACCGCGATGAATACAGGAAAGAAGTACTCAGGAAGGGCAAATGTCTCTCCATAGGTATCCAGGTATTTATAAAGCAGCAATAGATGTGTTGAGACACAGGAGGAAATGATGGGCTTACTTACATATGATATAAAGCCAGTATATTTTTCAGTTGTTCCTGTACTAAAAGAGGACAAACAAAAAATAGTTTTAAAAAGTTTTATGATATACCATGCTTTCATTTTATTATTAATCGTCATTATTAGGAATTTGTCCTGTTTGTCTCCTAAAGGTGGATGGACCAGAGGAGATTCCTGATCCAGAGGACCCATCCAAGTTCACTTCTGTTGGGGTACAAGTGGAGGATGACAGAGGGTGAGTCATTTTTATGTCCCGTTTCCTTTTTTTCTTAGTATTTACTTGACCATTTTAGTAGATGTGAACAGAATTTAACATTCCCTGGCCTAAGAAGGCATGCAAATATAACAAGGGAAAACAAATGAAGAAAATGCTGCAAACAGCTCACCAACACAGGAGTTTGAGGATGAAACTAATGTCAATGTTATCTCAAATGATGCTGCACGTTTAGCAGTGGTGCTAGAAGATTTTGGCAAAGACATGAAACAGCAACTAAACAACATGAAATCGAAGCTATCCACTGACCAAAAAATAACCGAAGCGCAGACTCGAATTGATAAGGTTGAAAGGATTTAAAGGAGTTTATTGTCATTCCAGTCAATATTTCAATTCAATTCAATTTTATTTGTATAGCGCCAAATCACAATACAAATCATTTCAAGGCACTTTACAAAAACTAAAACTAAAAACCCAACAATTCCCTTATGAGCAAGCACTTGGCGACAGTGGAGAGGAAAAAACTCCCTTTAATGGAAGAAAAAACCTCCAGCAGAACCGGGCTCAGTTTGGGCGGCCATCTGCCTCGACCGGTTGGGGTGAGTGGATAGAGCAGAGAGAAAAGAACAGCAACAATAAACAACAAATAGACACTGCAGGTTGGTGGGACCAGTAACTGCACATCAGCAATATACAGCTCCAGGACCAGGGACACCTGCAGAAGGTACAGAGAGAATAGAGAAAGAGGGAGAGAGCACAAACTAGGGGAGAGAGAGAACACAAGGTTAGTAAGATTCAATGGTGGAATATACATGAGGTGGGAGGAGAGAAGAGAGGGGAGGGGAAGGGAAAGGGGGGGGTTAGGGTAGGGGAGCTCAGTGCACCGATGGTCCTCGGGCAGTCTAGGCCTATAGCAGCATAACTAAGGGATGGTTCAGGGTTGCCTGAAGCCAGCCCTAACTATATGCTTTGTCAAAGAGGAAGGTTTTAAGTCTAGCCTTAAAAGTATAGAGAGTGTCTGCCTCCTGAACCCAGGCTGGGAGCTGGTTCCATAGGAGAGGAGCTTGATAACTAAAGGCTCTGCCTCCCATTCTGCTTTTGGAAACTCTGGGAACCACAAGTAGACCTGCACTCTGAGAGCGAAGTGGTCGATTGGGATAATATGGTACTATGAGGTCTTTAAGGTATGAAGGAGCTTGATTATGAAGGGATTTGTATGTGAGAAGAAGGATTTTAAATTCTATTCTATATTTTATAGGGAGCCAATGAAGAGAAGCCAATATAGGAGAAATATGATCTCTCCTGCTAGTTCCTGTCAGGACTCTGGCTGCGGCATTCTGGATTAATTGGAGGCTTTTTATGGAGATATTGGGACATCCAGATAGTAATGAGTTACAGTAATCTAGCCTTGAGGTAACAAATGCATGGACTAGTTTTTCTGCATCATTTTGAGACAGGATGTTCCTAATTTTGGAAATGTTGCGCAGGTGAAAGAATGCAGTTCTAGAGATTTGTTTTATGTGTGAGTTAAAGGACATGTCCTGGTCAAAAATAACTCCAAGGTTTTTTACAGTAGTGCTAGAGGCCAGGGTTATGTATCCTAGAGTAGCTATTATTTGAGAAAATTATTTCTGAGATTTTTAGGCCCAAATATAATGACTTCTGTTTTCTCCGAGTTTAAAAGTAAAACGTTACTGGTCATCCAGGCCTTTATGTCAGTTAGACAGGCTTGAAGTCTGGTTAACTGGTTTGTGTTAACAGGTTTAATAGATAGATATAACTGAGTGTCATCTGCATAGCAGTGGTAATTAATAGAGTGCTTCCTAATGACATATCCTAAAGGAAGCATGTACAGGGTGAACAGAATCGGTCCTAGCACGGAGCCTTGTGGAACTCCATAACTAACTTTTGTTCGTGTGGAAGGTTCATCATGGACATGAACAAACTGGAATCTGTCCGATAAATAGGATTGGAACCACTTTAACGCTGTTCCTCTGATACCAATCACATGCTCCAGTCTCTGTAATAAGATGTTGTGGTCAATGGTGTCGAATGCTGCACTAAGGTCTAGGAGGACAAGTATTGAAACAAGTCCATTATCTGAGGCTAAGAGAAGATCGTTGGTAACTTTCAACAGTGCTGTTTCTGTACTATGATGTGCTCTAAATCCTGATTGAAAATCTTCAAATAGTTCATTCCTGTGTAAGTGGTCTGATAGCTCCTTAGCAACAGCTTTTTCTAGGATTTTAGAAATAAATGGCAGGTTGGATATTGGTCTATAATTAGCCAAGACTCCTGGATCAAGACTAGGCTTTTTGAGTAAAGGTTTGATTACTGCAGTCTTAAAGGCCTGTGGTACGTAGCCTGATACTAGAGATAAATTTACCAAGTCCAATAAAGATGAGTTGATTAATGGCAGGGTGTCTTTAAGCAGTCTAGTCGGGATGGGGTCTATTCTTGCATACAAGAATAGAACAAAATTGGTTGCTGAGGTCCCAGTAAAAAGCATCTGCAATAAAAATAAAAAAAGTAACACAAAATACGAAGATTTAAAATAAAAGGTAAGATATAAATAATAAATGAAGATAAACTACTATATACAAGATTAGACAAATCTAGGACAAATATTGCACCGGTGGTACTGAGCATAAGATAGAACAGACAATAGCTTCCTTCTTCTTCTTCTCCTTTCGTCTGCTCCCTTCAGGGATCGCCACAGTGAATCATCTGCCTCCATTTTACCCTATCCTCTATATCCTTCACATCCACACCAACTATCCTCATGTCCTCCTTCACTACATCCAAGAACCTCCTCTTTGGTCTTCCTCTAGGCCTTCTTCCTGGCAGCTCTAACCTCAGCATCCTTTTACCAATGTATTCACTGTCCCTCCTCTGAACATGTCCAAACCATCTCAATCTGGCTTCCCTGGCTTTTTCTCCAAAACATCTAACATGAGCTGTCCCTCTGATGTCCTCATTCCTGATCTTATCCATCCTCGTCACTCCCACTGAGAACTTCAACTTCAGCTCTGCTACCTCCAGCTCTGCCTCCTGTCTTTTTCTCAGTTCCACTGTCTCTAAACCATACAACATTGCTGGTCTCACCACTGTCTTGTACACCTTTCCTTTCATTCTTGCTGACACTCTTTTGTCCCACATCACACCTGACACTTTCCTCCACCCGTTCCAACCTGCTTGCCCACGTCTCTTGACTTCTTTTCCATACTCTCCGTTGCTGTGGACTGTTGACCCTAGGTACTTAAAATTCTCCACTTTCTTCACCTCTACTCCTTATAACCTCACCGTTCTACTTGATTCCCTCTTATTTACACACATGTACTCTGTTTTACTGTGCCTCAGCTTCATTCCTCTCCTTTCCAGAGCAAACCTCCACCTCTCTAGATTTTCCTCCACCTGCTCCCTGCTCTCACTAAGGATGACAATGTCATCTGCAAACATCATGGTCCACGGAGATTCCTGTTTAACCTCATCTGTCAGCCTGTCCATCACCACAGCAAACAAGAAGGGGCTCAAAGCTGATCCTTAGTGCAGTCCCACCTCCACCTTGAACTCCTCTGTTACCCCTACAGCACACCTCACCACTGTCTTACAGCTCTCATACATGTCCTGCACCACTTGAACATACTTCTCTGACACTCCAGACTTCCTCATACAAAATCACAGCTCTTCTCTCGGCACCCTGTCATACGCTTTTTCCAAATCTACAAAGACACAATGCAGCTCCTTCTGGCCTTCACTGTACTTCTCCATCAGCATTCTCAAAGCAAATATTGCATCTGTGGTGCTCTTTCTTGGCATGAAACCATACTGCTGCTCACAAATGCTCACTTCTGACCTCAGCCTAGCCTCCACTACTCTTTCCCATAACTTCATTGTGTGACTCATCAGCTTTATTCCTCTGTAGTTTCCACAACTCTGCACGTCTCCCTTGTTCTTAAAGATTGGCACCAGTGCCAATATGCCCTTTGTTTGGCCTTTGCCACCTCACTTTATGCTGCATCTCCCTGTACTCCTGTCTGCTCTCTTCTGTCCTCTCAGTGTCCCACTTCTTCTTAGCTAACCTTTTCCTCTTAACACACTCCTGAACTTCCTCATTCCACCACCAAGTTTCCTTATCTGCTTTCCTCTTTCCAGATGACACACCAAGTACCCTCCTACCTGTTTCCCTGATCACTTTAGCTGTTGCTGTCCAGTCATCTGGAAGAACCTCCTGACCTCCCAGAGCTTGTTTCAGCTCCTCCTGAAAGCCACACAACACTCTTCCTTTTTCAACTTCCACCACTTGGTCCTCTGCTCTGCCCTTGTCCTCTTCATCTTCCTCACCACCAGAGTCATCCTACACACCACCATCCTATGCTCTCTGGCTACACTCTCCCCAGCCACTACTTTGCAGTCACTGATCTCTTTCAGGTTGGAACGTCTGCACAAGATGTAATCAACTTGTGTGCTCCTGCCTCCACTCTTATATGTCACCCTATGCTCCTCCCTTTTCTGAAAAAATGTGTTCACTAAAGCATTTCCATCCTTTTGCGAAGTCTACCACCATCTGTCCTTCTGCATTCCTGTCCTGCATACCAAACTTACCCATCACTTCCTTGTCACGTCTGCTTCCCTCACCAACATGTCCGTTGAAGTCTGCCCCAATCACCACTCTCTCACCACTAGGGATACCCTGGATAACCTCATCCATCTCCGTCCAGAATTTCTCCTGCTCTTCTAACTCACATCCTACCTGTGGGGCATAACCATTGACAACATTCAACATCACAACTTCCAGCTTCAGACTCATCACCCTATCTGACACTCGCTTCACCTCCAGAACATTCCTAGCAAAATCCTCCTTCAGGATAACTCCTACTGCATTCTTCTTTCCATCCACACCATGATGAAACAGCTTGAACCATGCTTCTAATCTATAAGCCTTGCTACCTTTCCACCTGGTCTCCTGAACACACAAGATATCCACCTTTCTTATCTCCATCATATCAGCCAACTCTCTACCTCTAGTTTTCCCTGACAAAGTTCCTACATTCAAAGTCCCCACTCTAAGTCCTACACTCCTCCCCTTCCTCTTCTCTCTTTGCCTACGAACATGCCTTCCTCCTCTCCTTCTTCGACCAACGGTAGTCCAATTTCCACTGGCACCCCATAGGTCAACAGCACCAGTGGCGGCTCTTGTTAACCCAGGCCGCGACCGATCCGGTATGCGCATGTTTGATTTAGCTTAAATTTTACATGGGATGCCCTTCCTGGACACAACCCTCTGCATTTACCCAGACTTGGGACCGGCACATGAAGACACTGTATTGCGCCCCCCTGTGGTTGCATTAGACAATAGCTTCCGTATTGTGCTAATATGGCTCATGTAAACAGGTTTGTGTAAACAGTGCAAGGCTCATGTAAACATTTAGTTATGTACAAAAGGTGCAGTTTAGAAGCAGCCTACAGCACACCACCAGTGTTAATCAGTCTCTGAAAACAGTTTTTCAGTCTGGTAGTCCTGCTGTGAATGCTCCACAGCCTCTTCCTCTGCTCCCAACAATCCTCTGTGCAGTTTTCACCACTCTGTGCAGAGCCTTCCTCTCTGCATCAGAGCAGCTGCCGTGTCAATCCAACCTTCTTCAGTCTCCTGAGGAAGTATAGGTGCTGGTGAGCCTTTCTTACCAAGCAGGAGGTGTTGTTTCTCCAGGTGAGGTCTTTACTGAGGTGAATGCCCAGATACCTGAAACTGGAAACCATTTCCACAGCTGCTCCTCCGATGTGTAGACGAGGGGGGTGATGTCTGCCCCTCCTGACGTCCACTGTCATTTCCTTGGTCTTTTTCACATTAATGTGAAGATTGTTTTTTCTACACCAACCCTTCAGATGTTCTACTTCTTTCCTGTATTCAGACTCATCGTTGTTGCTGATGCATCCCACAATTGCTGTGTCAAACTTTACTATATAACAGCTCGGAGTTTTTGCCGAGCAGTCATACGTCAGCAAGATGAACAGGAGGGGCTTAGCACACAGAACCTGGGGAGAGCCAGTGCTGAGGGTGATGGGGGAGGAGGAGATGTTGCAGATTCTGACAGTCTGTGGTCTGTTGGTTGAAAAGTCCAGCACCCAGGTGCAAAGGAGCGGTACTCAGCCCAAGTGTGTTAAGTTTCCTCACCAGGGTGTGTGGGATGATTGTGTTAAATGTGGATGTGACGTCTATGAAGAGTGGGCGCACGTAAGTCTTTCTTCTTCAGAAAAACTCTGGGTGAGGGGTGTGTGGATGGTCATGTGCCATAATTAACCCTTTAAGGCACTTGGTGACTATCAGGGTGAGGGCCATAGGCCGATAATCATTCAGGCCTGTCACAGTGGAGCTTTTGGCGATTGGTATGATGGTTGAAGTTTTCATACCGAATGGAACAACTGCCTTGGAGAGGGATGTGTTGTAGATGTTCATTAACACCCCTGACAGCTGAGAAGCACAGTCCTTCAGTACCCACCTAGGAATGTTGTCAGGACCGGCAGCTTTGCGGGCAGGATCTCCTCACCTCTGCCATGGTCACGCTGAGGGGCAAATACCCCTGAATTCTCTGAGCATACAGTGGGTACGGAAAGTATTCAGACCCCTTTAAATTTTTCACTCTTTGTGTCATTGCAGCCATTTGCCAAAATCAAAAAAGTTCATTTTATTTCTCATTAATGTACACTCAGCACCCCATCTTGACAGAAAAAAACAGAAATGTAGAAATTTTTGCAAATTTATTAAAAAAGAAAAACTGAAATATCACATGGTTATAAGTATTCAGACCCTGTGCTCAGTATTGAGTAGAAGCACCCTTTTGAACTAGTACAGCCATGAGTCTTCTTGGGAATGATGCAACAAGTGTGTCTCACACCTGGATTTGGGGATCCTCTGCCATTCTTTCTTGCAGATCCTCTCCAGTTCTGTCAGGTTGGATGGTGAACGTTGGTGGACAGCCATTTTCAGGTCTCTCCAGAGATGCTCAATTGGGTTTAGGTCAGGGCTCTGGCTGGGCCAGTCAAGAACGGTCACAGAGTTGTTCCGAAGCTACTCCTTTGTTATTTTAGCTGTGTGCTTAGGGTCATTGTCCTGTTGAAAGGTGAACCTTCGGCCCAGTCTGAGGTCCTGAGCACTCTGGAAGAGGTTTTCTTCCAAGATATCTCTGTACTTGGCCACATTCATCTTTCCTTGAAGTGCAACCAGTCGTCCTGTCCCTGCAGCTGAAAAACACCCCCACAACATGATGCTCCCACCACCATGTTTCACTGTAGGGATTGTATTGGGCAGGCGATGAGCAGTGCCTGGTTTTCTCCACACATACCGCTTACAATTAAAGCCAAAAAGTTCAATCTTGGTCTCATCAGACAAGAGAATCTTATTTCTCATAGTCTCGGAGTCCTTCATGTGTTTTTTGGCCACCTCTATGCTGGCTTTCATGTGTCTTGCACTGAAGAGAGGCTTCCGTCAGCCACTCTGCCATAAAGCCCCGACTGGTGGAGGGCTGCAGTGATAGTTGACTTTGTGGAACTTTCTCCCATCTCCCTACTGCATCTCTGGAGCTCAGCCACAGTGATGTTTGTGTTCTTCTTTACCTCTCTCACCAAGGCTCTTCTCCCACAATTGCTGTTTGGCTGGACGGCCAGGTCTAGGAAGAGTTCTGGTCATCCCAAACTTTTTCCATTTGAACCTCATGATTCTCATTTGCTCTGGCATGCACTGTGAGCTGTAAGGTCTTATATAGACAGGTGTGTGCCTTTCCTAATCAAGTCCAATCAGTTTAATTAAACACAGCTGGACTCCAGTGAAGGAGCAGAACCATCTCAAGGAGGATCAGAAGAAATGGACAGCATGTGAGTTAAATATGAGTGTCACTGCAAAGGGTCTGAATACTTATGACCATGTGATATTTCAGTTTTTCTTTTTTAATAAATTTGCAAAAATTTCTACATTTCTGTTTTTTTCTGTCAAGATGGGGTGCTGAGTGTACATTAATGAGAAATAAAATGAACTTTTTTGATTTTGGCAAATAGCTGCAGAGACTCAAAAATTGAAAAATTTAAAGGGGTCTGAATACTTTCCGTACCCACTGTATGTGTTCTTGGCCCTCTTGATGCCTACAGTCAGCTGTCTCCTTGTCGCTTTGAAAGCTGTTGAATCATCTGTCCTAAATGCAGCATCCATGTCTTTTAGCAGAGATTTGACCTCTGCATTCAACCAAGGTTTTTGGTTTGGGTAGATGGTCACGCAAAACAGTGGTAGGTCACTTGACCACACGGTGGTGGTTCTCTGTTACAGTTTGCCCTGTTTCGGGGGACGGTAGGCAGGAGACAATATTATGGAGATGTGAGAGAGGCAGAGGTGGGGGCGGGGGATAGCTCTGTACGTACCGTGTCTGTTTATGTAAACACGGTCTAGCATGTTTTTTCCCTCTTGTTGGTAAACTGACCTAGGCACAATGTCTGTCAAATTAATGTGGTTAAAGTCTCCTACAACCATGTAAAAGGCCTCCGGCTGCTTGTTTTGAAGTGAGCTAAAGTTGTGCAACTCCATTAGCACGTCGCTAGCATTAGCATCTGGTGGGATGTAAACAACAATGACAAACACTGCCATGATCTCACGAGGCAGTGTGGCCAACATTTGATTGTCATATGTTCTGCTGCCTCTAAGCAGTGGCTATTCACCAGTATGCAGTTAGTACACCAACCTTTGTTTATGTACGTACATAGTCCGCCCCTGAGAGTTTTGCCTGACAGATGGTTTCGGTCCGCCCGGTAGAGTTCTAGGACTTCACCTGGAAGGCCAAGTCCAGCATGTTGTTATTCGGCAGATTTCCATCAGACAAAGTACCACACAGTTCCTCATCTCACTATAAATCCTGACCCTTAGTTCAGGTAAGAGAGAAGAGATTCCACACTCTGTTTCCTGCGAAATTGCAAGTTGTCTATGAGAATGGGACCAGGCTGTACCAAACTGCAGAGACATGAACAGTCACCGTGATAGCACCTGACCCTTAGTTCAGGTAAGAGAGAAGAGATTCCACACTCTGTTTCCTGCGAAATTGCAAGGTGTTTATGAGAATGGGACCAGGCTGTACCAAACTGCAGAGACATGAACAGTCACCGTGATAGCACCGATGGAGAGCATTGCGGTAGAGCTATTCTGATCTGCCTGGAAGGTGGTGGGAGTGCAACAGCAGCAAGGGACAGGAAATTATGAATCATGAAAAATCCATCAGAGAAAAGCTCCAGACCATTAGGAGACATGCCTCTCCCACTACATAAGAGGCATGAGATTCCTGGATTAATCAGATATATTAAGAATAACATCTAAATTTGGAGTAAGATGAACAGGGACTGATTTACAACACTATCACCTCCTCATTCCTACTTAAATGAGAATATATACATAAGAGAGACAAACAGGAAAGTTTCACAGTAATGGACACAGGCAATAGAGAGCTCCCATAGGGGCCCTCAGCCCACAGAGAGGATGACCTTGGAATCACAATTGTGTTATCTATTTGTTTACAGTTATTCTATAGTCTTGGTCAGTCAGGAAGTTGACTAAGTGAGTTTGTTTTTTGCTATTTCTTATACAACCAGGGAAGATTTCTGCTGTTGCTGTGTTTTGGCTTCTATCTGGTTGGAAGGAGAGGCGGTAGGACCCAAATGCAGGACACAAAGATGGGAACTTCATTACTCTCCTGGGATCACCAGGAGAGGGAAAAACACAAAACACAAAAAACAGAGAGGCAACAGGAAAACTAAAATCCACCGGATGAGATGGGGAAAAAAACAGAAAAACTGAATGAGACAGTGAACTCAGGAAAGACTGGATGAGACGGTCATCATTATGGGCTTATGAAACAGACAACTAACTAATGCTTCAGCAGAGAACAAAGGAAAGAGGGAGGTATATGTAGGGAGAACGGAAAAGGAGATGAGACACAGGTGAAACCAATGAACTCAATAACTAGAGTGAAGCTGCCGGGGACCAGTGTAAGGGAATAGGAAGTCTCTAGAAAATAAGGGTCCCCCGGCAGGAAGTCCCAAAGGGGAATCATGACACTATCTTTCGAATGCTTTGTCATACTGTGTTTTTACTTCAGAATCTGTGGAGTCTCCGCTTTCATTTGAGGTGCATATTGTGCGTATTGTATAAAGTACAGTAGCAGTAGAATTGTGGGATTAAGTGGGTTGACACAGTGATGGTGTCTGGACTTTAATATTTAATAATTCATTTTTTTTGTCATTTTTGTTGTGTTTGGAGCTTGTAAAGAAGGTTTATATAGTCTTTTAGGCCATTGATTTGATGTGGAACATCACTATATTCTGTCAGTATTACTGTATTGTTTCACACTGTTTATTAATCAATCCACAAAGTCCCCAGATTGAGGAGTTAGTCACTTAAATGAATATATATGCACCTCAAGGAAGTGATATAAACTTCTTCCAGAAAATGATTAATATAATGATAACAGAAACAAAAGGTTTTTGTGGAGGACATTTAAACATTCATTTACAACCAGATCTTGATAGTTCCAATAAGAAAACACCTGAATCAAATCTTTGCATAAAAAAGTTCAAGCATTTTATGAAGAGGATGGTCTGATTGATATATTGAGAGATTTCTTCCCTAAGAGAATTTATTATACTTACTACTCACCTCCACACTATCTATATACAAGAATAAACTATTTTATAACATGATAGACAAAGATACAATTCTGACATTTAAATGTGCACCCAAAAATCACTACATGGAAATTAAATTCAACTTTACTTAATGACAACCATTTCAAGGAACAAATTTAAAAAGAAATAAAAAATTTATTGAATTTAATGATAATAAGGAGATCTCATCCCAAGAAATAAGAAATGAAATGAATGATCTGACCACTCTGGAAATTAAGACAAAACTAATGTTTCTAAAACAAAGATACTATGAAAGTGGTTCCAAGCCCATGAAAATATTGCCATGGAGACTGAAAAAGAGAATAGCTCAAAATACGATCACTAAAATTAAGTTCCAAAAACAATCCCAAAACAAAATTGATGAAGAATAAACTATATGAAATCTATGATCCTGCCTTTGAGGTGTTTTATAATACATTATATCCTAAAGTCCCTGGGGGAAATGAGCCTGAGGGGCTGCCCTTCGGAGTTGCTTTGAATTCGACTCGGCCTCAGGAGCCGTCCTCCGGAACTGCTTCGCCCTGCTCGCCCGCCCCTTGGACACCCTCCTCCAGAGCTCCACTCCATCTGCACTGGTGGTGTTTAAGGTGGACTTTTACAGTCTTTTATAGTATCCGGCCCTTTAGGAGGTGTACTGTTATGATCCAGGCTCGGGACGGCCTGGGGGTGGACTTTTGATGTGGGCATTAATTTTTGTATCACCTGGGATCATCAGTTTTAGGTTTGCCTGTGTTCTCCTCTCTTCCCCTCTCCCCCTCTCTGTGTGCGTGTGGGAGTGGCCTCCCTGGACAATTGGATAATCGGCCGCACCTGATACACATGAGAAATCAGGCAGAGGTATAAACACTGGCATTCTGAATTACTTGACGCTGGATTGCACTGTGGGCTACCTCAACAGAACGTGTCACTGGATCCCTTCTATGACTGTGACTTCCAGGTTACATTTGTATGTAGTTTTTTTTTTCCCCTACTCGTTTCCTCACCTGTTTTGCCCAGAGTATGTGACTGTAATGCTGAGTCTGATCGACTGCCCCTGGTTGTGCACGCTGGGGAATAAAAGAGGTTTTAACGCCTATCCTTTGTTTCCCTGTTCTCCATTCTGTCTGCATTCAGGTCCTCCCTCTCACCCCATAACATAAAATTATGTCCTACCCAGGCTGTTGTACATATTTCAGACCCTACCTATACAGATCAACCAAAAACTTATTTAATGAATAGGGATGGGATAGGCTCTAGCAGATTCCTGTGACCCTGGTTAGGAATAAGTGGGCATCAGTGTTAATTTCGTTGATGAAGTATTTTCGTTAGAATTTTTGTCAAGTTTCCACTGAGGAAAACGAGATGAAAACTAAATAAAAATATATTGACATTTTCGTTAACTAATAAAAACGAGATGAAAATGTGAGTGAGGGACGTTTTTAGAAAAGATCCAATCAGAATTAATCTTAGACACATGCACATTTGAAAAGTAACTGATCCACCTAGTGACACGGGATACGCGAGTACACGACATCATCATAGCCTACACTGGGTTTCTGTCTGACTTATAATGAAATGGCAACAGCTGGGAGAGAAGAGAGAGAGAAGAGAAAGATATATGGGTCAGTTTCATCTTTGATGCAATGGCATTACTGCTAAATACAGTTTTTCTTTTAAATACTTTGGAGTTGCTCTTTTGCTTTAAAGAATGAAGAATGTCATATGCAGGTTATAAACGATGCATATCTCATTTTTGGTCTTTTGTGGAAAGGCCATATTCCATATATGTTTAATGAAACTTGTTTTTCATTTAATTTAAATTTAGAATATTTTGTATATTACAATAGTTTTACTAAATTACACTTAAATTAAACCCAATATATTTTATATTATATAATATATATAATATAATATAGTGGCAGTTCCGGGGACCGCGGCAGCGGCGGTTGCAGCTGCGGAGGTGGCGGTTCCGGGGGCTCAGGGGACGCTGGAGACCCAGGGGACGCCGGAGACCCAGGGGACGCTGAAGACCAAGGGGATGCAGGAAACTCAGGGGATGCTGGAACCCCAGAGGACGCTGGAAACTCAGGGGACGCTAGAGACCCAGGGGACGCAGGAAACTCAGGGGACGCTGGAGACCCAGGGGACGCAGGAAACTCAGGGGACGCTGGAAACTCTGGCTGCTGGAGAAACTCGGGCTCTGGCACTGGCTGCTGGAGAAACTCAGGCTCTGGCTGCTGGAGAAACTCGGGCTCTGGCTCTGGCGCGGACTGCTGGAGAAACTCGGGCTCTGGCTCTGGCTGCTGGAGAAACTCGGACTCTGGCTCTGGCTGCTGGAGAAACTCGGACTCTGGCTCTGGCTGCTGGAGAAACTCGGACTCTGGCTCTGGCTGCTGGAGAAACTCGGGCTCTGGCTCTGGCTGCTGGAGAAACTCTGGCGCGGACTGCTGGAGAAACTCTGGTGCGGACTGCTGGAGAGACTCTGGCTCTGGTTGCTGAGGAGGCTCTGGCTGCTGCCCTTTAGTTTTATGGCGACGTCGGCATGGAGTCACCTGGGGACAAGACTCAGGTGGTTAGGCAGCAAGACGTGGAAGCTAGTCCCAGGGTGCCAAGGACTGAGCCTTCAACTCCTGCCAGATGGAGCGTGCCTCCGCCGGGGACAGCGGCTGTGCAACTCCAGGGAACTGTGGAGCAGGGTGAGACGGTGGTGGAGTCAGGAGAGACGGCGGAGGAGCCGAGGGAGATTGCGGTGACGCCGAGGGAGCTGTGGACCGTGGTTGCTGCTGCCGAAACGGCCGAGGAAACCGCCGCAGGGACGGTAGGGGACACCGCTGTTGACAGGACAGAGGAAAGCGATACGACCACAGCAGGTGAAGCGGGCTCTCAGGTGCCTCTGGTGGTGCTGGGAGAGACATCAGTGGGGACTGACGAGGGACTCCTGGAGGCAGAGATGGATAGAAGGCCGGGGGAAGATCCGGAGGCTCAGGAGAATCCGGCAGCTTGGGATGATCCTGGGCTGGTCCCTCTCGACAGCGACGCCGTCGTTGAGACGGCAGGCTATGTGGCGGTGACGTAGAAGAGTCAGATGGCGTGGGAGTCTGCAGAGGTGAGAGAAACTGTGGTGGTGGTGTAGGAAAGTGCGAGTTGGGCAGGGACGAGGATGGTAAGGGAACCGGCCGTTGGAATAAGGCGGCGGAGTCACACATTTCCCAAGCCTCATCGATGGGGAGAAACAGATCCAGACAGTATTCGAAAACCGACCTGATCTAATGGAGGTGGCTGATCAGCCGATCGGACCCCATCCGAGACAGGCCACCGATGGGGTCCAAAAGGATCTGGGTAAATGCTGTAATACAGCCGAAGATTTCCTGGTAGCATCGGGTCCGCCGGAGCACGTCCGACAGGATTGGCAGTGTCCGGGAAATACGGTCATCGTCCCTCGCGGAGTTTGCGAATCCGGAAGCGGCGTCAAGCGATCCCATGCCTATCGTACAGTTATGGTCCGATCTTCTGTAACGCTCACAGGCAGACATAGGGGTAAGGAACATAACCAAGGTTGTTTATTGCGGAGTAAGAACAGGAATCAAGAGCAGAAACAGGCACAGGTAAACTTAGGAGTTCTTTGGGAGTCAAGGTCTGTGTCTTCGCTACGAGATCGGACCGAGACTGGAGTGTGGGAAATGTATATATACCAGAGGGAGAGTTCAGATGAGGTGCAGGTGAGGGACTTGGGCACAGGTGAGATGAATTGAGGTGATTGCCAGGTGGAAAACCTGGCAGAACCGTAACACCTACACACTATATTAACTATATTGTAAGCCAAGACAATATTTACAGTGTACCAATTCTTCTCGACTGCAAGACAAATCTCACCCAGACAATGGCGCCCATGGGTCAAGGCCTGGCCACCATACATTCTGTTGCTTTTTTGAATGGTTTCCCCATTATGGTTGAGGTGCTCTAGCCAATTAATTTTGGTTTGTGTCTGAATTGCTCTTAGTCAGACCCCCTCATGTAGCTCAACTTTGCCTTGGGAAAAGGATTACCAAAAATTAATCTCCACAACAACACAGCTGCCATAAACAAGTTGATGATTCTAAAAGTGAAACAACACAGTGGTAGTGATATCAGTGGTTATAAAGATCAGTGGAAACAATCATAAAAACTCATGTGAGTATGTAACAAATGAATATTTGAATGAAATTGTCTTGAAATTGTCTACAAGGGCCAAAGATGAAAGAAATGGTGTCTATTCTTTAATGTTTGTTTCCCTCTGGTGGTCAGGTATAGGCGGTTCCAGCGGTCCAACAGTGTAACAGCAGCTGTACAGGTATGCCTCCACTGTTGTTTTGTAATTGTGACACAAACTATGTCAAAATTGAGTTGTATTAAATTCTGTGGACAAAAGGTCATTGGGTTAGCTCGAGCAAAAGGTAGTTAGATTGATCCTGCAGATCCAGGCAGATGATTTTTCTTTTAAAGGATTTATTAACATTGTAAAATGAAGCATTGTAAAACATTTCAACTATGTACTTTTAAATTTAAAAAACTGGAAACATGCACCATAATTGTCTGCCACTGTTTATATTTTTATATGAATCCGTAATCAGTTGTCAGTCACACCTTTCAGAACATTATGATGGCCTATGTGCATAACACTTATATAATACATAATTAATTCTCCCTAACATGCAAATCAAGGGCAGGGTCAAACATTACATCCAGGCATTCACCAAACCACTACTATCAGTGTGATCATTTCTCTGTACAGGCACAATATTTTCAGCACAGCATGGAATAGTTGTTCCTTGAACAGAACCCTGAGGTACATTCAGTTTGTGATGATACATTTCTTGGTTGTGATGAAAAACAACCCTCTTCACCTATTCAATGTACTGACATGAAGACTTGAAATCCATAGAAAAAAAGTCAAGTTCTATAAAACCCAATTAGACTGAATATAATTTTGAAACAAATGGACCTTTAGTTGTCAAATAGAGATAGAACTGTATTACTCAAACAACTCAAACAACCATTTATTCATACAGATAGTTGTTGTGATTTATTAATTTTCACATCCAGGCAGATCTGGACATGCCTGACTTGCTGGACACCCCTCTAGACTCCCCAGACACTGACATGGAAGTCCTATCATCTGGTGCCATTTCTCGACAATATTCCCAGGATGCCGCTACTTCTACTGTCAGCATCCAGGGCTCAGGGAACCACTACCATGCCTGTGCCTCTGATGACTATGAGGTTGTGGGCTTTGATCCATCCATTCTCCCTCCTCCAGATCCATGGATTGACAGTGTAACAGACGACCCACTTGATGTCAACTTCAACAGCTCTTCTATAATGGAGGTATGTAGGTCGTTATTCTGTGATATAATAACAGATCACAAATTTACGACAAAACAAAAACAGCATTAATTTCATAAAAATGCACTTATTATGCCAGATATACTATACTGTACTGCCATAATGAGGGGTGGGGATAAGGGACATGGTTACCACTTTGCTCTGCATGTAACCTGTATATTAACCCTCTGGGTCTTTGGGGCCCTGGACAAGTTTTGACATACCCTGACATTTGTTTTTTTTTTCAGTTGCTTTTAAACATGGCATTTTAAACAATTTAAACAATGGCTGATAAAGTGTGATAACACTGTAATCAGCACAAACTGGGCTACAATAATACTCAATTCAATTCAATTCAGTTTTATTCGTACAGCGCCAAATCACAATTCAATCATCTCAAGGCATTTTACAAAAAAGAAAAAACAGGTAGGGTAGGTTAGCGGAGGGTAGGGGAGCTAAGTGCACCGATGGAGCGTCCCCAGGCAATCTAGGCCTACAGTAGCATAGGCTAACTAAGGGATGGTTCAGAGTTACCTAAAGCCAGGCCTAATACGCCCCTATACGCTTTGTCAAAAAGGAAGGTTTTAAGTCTTACCTTAAAAGTACAGAGAGTGTCTGCCTCCTGAACCCAGCCTGGGAGCTGGTTCCACAGATGAGCTTGATAGCCTAAGGTTCTGCCTCTCGTTCTACTTCTGGAAACTCTGGGAACCACAAGTAGACCTGCACTCTGAGAGCGAAGTGCTCTATTGGGATAATATAATATTATGATGTCTTTAAGGTATGAAGAAGCTTGATCATGAAGGGATTTGTGTGTGAGAAGAAGGATTTTAAATTCTATTCTGGATTTTACAGGGAGCCAATGAAGAGAAGCTAATATAGTAGAAATATGATCTTTCTTGCTAGTTCCTGTCAGGTCAGTATTTTGGATTAACCACGCTTTGTCGTCCTGGTCTGTCAGCTGTGCGCTGGGAAAACTCTCTCTTCCCTAACTGAGGTGAGAGGGTTTTCTTAGGAGGATGAGAAGAAGCAAACACTTGTTTGTGGGTTAATACAAATTCATCCGCTAAAGTGGCTGCTTTGGTAACAGAATCAACTTGCTGTTCGTTGAGGTACATAACCAATTTATCAGGTACATTATCCTTAAACTCCTCCAACAGTATCAATTCACGTATGGATTCAAACTTGTTCGCAATCCCACTAGCAGCACACCACTTATCAAAGAGCGTACTTTTTTCCAGAGAAAACTCCACATATGTTTGATTAGGGGATTTTTTATACCCCCAGAACTTCTGTCAGTATGCTTCTGGTACCAACTCATAGGCACGCAATATTGTTTCCTTAACAATTTCATATTTCATACTCTCAAGAGAAAGAGAACCTCCTGTGCCTTACCTACTAACTTACATTGTAGCAATATTGTCCACATTTCAGCTGGCCAATGTAATGCAGTCGCTATCTTCTCAAATACACAAAAATATGAGTCAAATTGTGACTCACGAAACATGTGGACTAGAGCAATATTTTTTGTAATGTCAAATTGCACTTGAGTTTGCCTGCCTGCTTCTTCAAAAGTCAGAGGGTTTTTTGGCAGGCAGCAATACTCATAGCCTCCACCTCCAACTCCTTCAACTTCACCTCCTTCTCAGCTTCAATTTCATATTTTCGGATTTGAAGCCGGAGATCATTCTCTGCCTTGCGAGCCTTATCTTTTCTTGGGCCTCAATTTGGAGTTGAGCAATACGAAGCCTGACTTTAGAATCCAAATTGGACCCACTTGAATCCACAGAAGGTGGCTCCAATCGTGGGAAGGTTGCAGGAACAACCTCGGTTTCAAACCTATCACACACAGGTGTGGCAGATTATATTGGCATTGCCACCTTCCCATCCCCCACTGGAGGAGTACTGATACCAGGATCTACAGTTAAAGGTGAGGGTTCACTTACAGCTGGTACCAATATCCCCCGTTTAACCCTCTGGGGTCTGAGGGGGTTTTTGGGGCCTGGACAAATTTTGACATGTCCTGACATTTGTACTTTTTTCAGTGTTTTTTAAACATATTAATGTCTAAAGTCTAATAACACTGTAATCAGCACAAAATTGGCTACAATAATATGTGAGCAGCAAGTTTATACAGTATTGTGTTTTTGAGAAAAAAGTGGTTATGCATGGTTAGTGAAAAACTACAATTTTTTACTCACTGAAATAAGACCATAAAACACAAACAGAACATTGGTTCACAAGACTTTGGAGACCAGCATGTTGTAGGCTAAAGTGTTTACTTCAGAGTGCTGTGAATGTCATCTTGTTCACACATTCACAGTAAACAATACACTGATTTAAATTTTCTAAGACACTTTTTGTCCAGAAAGGCCATATGCAAGAGGGTGTGGCTCAGGATGAATAGTCATGTGATTTACCTGAGAACACAAAAGACGCACTGAACGACCAGACAAAGACACGCATAATGAGCCTTTCAGTCAATTTAGATGGGACGGATTAGTGCAGTACAATACAAAACAATGAGGAGCCAAACGATCCTCATTTGAGTTAAAATCAGTGTTTTTACTCTGAGGACAAGCTAAACTATTTGTCTCTGTGTGGAATGTAAGGAGCGCCGCTTCACGTGCGTAACGCGCCATCATCCAAACGCGCCGAAAAAGTGAGTAAATTCTATGATGAAGTTTGATATTTTGTGTCATTTCTCGGGGGCGTGCACATATTTACCTGGTTCACCTGAGATTATTTACATGTGAACAGTGGACAGTGTACAAGGCGGGACCGCCATGTTGTACAGGATAGCACATGTGTGGGTCCTGGATGAGGCCCCACTGATACGTGTCAACAACCCGGATAGAATCCAAGAACAGCTGAGATGTTTATAAAAACAGAATAGATTTATTCTGACTTGCCACAAAACAAGAAACACTAGTGAGTGAAGTAGGAGACCATGGGGGTGGTGCCAAATAAATGAAAGTAACAAAACAAAAAACACAGGTCTAACTGTCACTTGGCTAGACCACTAAAACAAAAGAGATCCTAAAACAAAAACTGACTACCTTGTCTACCAAAATGGCGGTTCATACAAAACACAGAGAAGGCACTCACCCTCTACCCTAGTGTGTCTAACAAGCAACTTCCTACTCGTATGCAAAGTGTAAAGCATAGGTCACTAACAGGGGGACCGCGGTCCGGGTGCGGACCCAGAAGCCGCCCCATACGGACCCGGACGTACAGCCAAAACAGAAGATTGTGACGGGGCGCTTCTATTTCCACCGGCGCAGCTTTTTTAGACTTTACAGTAGTGGAAACGCACAGACCAATTGCATGCGAGTTGAGCCATCGCACGTGATACCACTCAGCCAATTAAGTCTGTGCATCCCAGGCGGTAAACATTACGACTCTACAGTGTAAACAGCGCTAGAGCCAAGTTACACATGAAAACAATGTTGCCAACTTAGCGACTTTGTCGCTATATTTAGCGAGTATTCAGACCCCTCTAGCGACACTTTTTTTTAAAAAAGCGACTAGCGACAAATCTGGCGACTTTTTCTGGTGTTACTTGAGACTTTTGGAGACTCTGATGTGTCTGTACTGCACCATTCTTACACTTCTCAATTTGCCGCAGTAAGACGGCAAATCAGCTGCAGCCGTCATAAATCACTGCATTTGATTCAAACAGCCTCAGTCATTTACAGCAAGGCAAATGTATTTAGTTCCGAGAACTTATTAACTGCAGGCCGTCATGCTACATTATATGGCACAGTACAAATATTTTGAGTGTCCCTTATTCTGTCCCTTATTTCTTATAAAGAATAACAATTGTCTCTTACTTTCCATTTCTGAAGTTGGCAAAAGCGTCCATCACAATTACAGCATGTGCCATGGACATTATGCAAATTACGCGATGACGCCATTCAGCGACTTTTAGGACAGCCAATAGCTACTTTCCTTACTGACGAGTTGGCAACACTGCATGAAAAGACAGTACAAAGAAAAAGAGAGTGATACATGTAGAAAACAAAGGGAGAGAAACTGTAAAGTGAGACGGAGAAAGAGAGAGAACTTAGTTAATGAGAGAACATTATACATATCTACAGCCATACATATATGTTCAGTTGTATGTTACATGACAATAAATATTGTCAGAAAGTTTTTGAATTGTACTGAATTCATTTGATTTGACAGTCAGGTATTGATTACATGCAGATGTTGATAAAACTACTAGGCTACTTAAATATATATCACACTCACTAGTTAGACATTATGATCTTCCGGACCCTTGCTTCAAGAAATTTTCTCTAACTGGACCTCTTTAAATTTTAGTTGAATACCCCTGGTGTAAAGGGTACCCTATCTTACCTTGATCTCCACTTCACAAAACCGTGAGAGCAGGATTGTATCAATTACAGACAAGGAAAAAGGCCCAAAAAAGAATCCACTTCCTGACTGTCTTATAGGGGAGTGTTTTCCTATGATTGGCTTAACCATGTCACAATCACCAACCACTAGTATCCACCTGGATCCTCTTCAGCCAACCCATGGACACCAGCCACGCTCCTAGGGGCAGAACAAAGAAAAGGACACAAACCACAAAAACAACTTATGACATGTAACACAAGTGGTTGCGCTCACACCAGTCCACAAAGTCCATGATGACTGACCTGTACTCCAGCTCGTTCCCCCCAGACACACAGCCAACAATGGCCGAGTCATTGGAGAACTTCTGGAGATGACAACTGCTGGTGTCGTATGTGAAGTCCGAGGTGTACAGTGTGAAAAGGAACAGTGAGAGCACCATCCCCTGAGGGGCCCCCATGCTGGCAACCACCACCTCAGACACACAGTTGCGTAGACTCTTGTACTGTGGCCTGCTGGTGAGGTAATCAGTTGTCCGTGCAGCGGGTCGTCCATCCACTCCTGCCCCTTACAGCTTCTCTCTGAGAAGTGCCGGCCGAATGGTATTGAAGGCGCTGGAGAAGTCAAAAAACATGACCCTCACAGTGGTTCCTGCAGGTGAGTCAGCGCCCGGTGCAGCAGGTAAATGACAGCGTCATCCACCTCGATATTCGGCCTGTAGGCAAACTGCGGCGGGTCCATCGCATTGCTGACAACAGAGCGAAGGTGGCTGAGGATGAGCCTCTCCATGGTCTTCATGAGTTGGGAGGTCAAGGCTACTGGTTTGTAGTGATTTGGCTCCTTAGCGTGCGTAGTCTTAGGAACCGGAACTACACAGGAGGTCTTCCACAGGACAGGGACCATCTCCAGACTCAGGCTCAGGCTCAGGTTGAAAATGTAAGTGACCACCTCACAGAGCTGGTCAGCACAGATCCTGAGCAGTCCGGGGCTGATGCTGTCTGGACCTGCGGCTTTCCTGGTCTTTAGCTACCTCGGTTCTCTCCTCACCTGATCTGAAGTTAAGGAGAGGGGGGTGCAGGGGGTTTGTGTGGAGTGGTGTGAGTGCGTGGGGGTGGGTGTATCCGCTGCACTGTAGATGTGTGAAGTGGGGGGAGGAGGGCTGGAATCAAACCTGTACTTAACTAATACAGGAATATGCAGCAGTTATTGATTTGTTGAGAGTGTTTAGTTAGTTTTTAGGAGTGTTAGACTAAAGCTAGTCTGTTGCTAATCCGTAGATGAGCTAAACAGCACACACAGCACAACACGCTTGCAACAGGAAATGAATTCTCTTGCCAGGAAACAGCGTCACCACAATGAACTCCAGCCAGAATGAACTAGGTGAACTCCCATGGTGAATAAAATGGTCTGCAGCTTATGAACAGGGTTTCCAAGTGAGGACTGCATGAGTATTTCAATACTGTGACATCTATACACCAACTTTCGTTTACATAGACGCAGATTCCACCACCACGCAAAGCGCACAGCTGGAATCCAGGTAGCTGTAGTGCACTGTTTGAGACGTATCGGCTGAGCCAGCTTCAGTAAGCAGAGAATGGTGGATCTGCCAAGTTTGAGTTTTTGGTGTAAGAATATAGATTAACCTGCATCGGTAGTAATATTATTATTACTAATAATAATAAAATAGTTATGATTATCAATTAATTTGCTTTGTCATTAACATTTTTTGACATTTGAATTGTTTACTTTGAGGTTTCTTAACTGTCAGCCATCTTCCTTCCTTTTCCTGGCACTTTGCTAAGTTTCTTGAAAAGGATTTAAGGATAGAGTAAAAGAAACAGAAATCCAGAAATGTTAGACTGCATGCCTGTGCAGGTACATCTCTACATGTTGTAACAGTGTGAATATCTGAATGGCAGGTGGTGCAGCGGTCAGTGTGTCACAGAGATGGTCGCTGGTTTCTGAAGCTGCTGCAGGCCGAGACTGACCGCATGGAGGGCTGGTGTCGACAGATGGAGCTCGACCAGCAGGAGAATGATCTGCCTGAAGATAGTATGTCTATGTGTGTCTGTCATCATGTCAAGATTCCAAGTATGTATGAAAGTTATCACTTCAATTGCAATCAAATCCAACATCAGTAGTCATATTGGTATGCCATGTGTCTTAAGATAAGAACATAATCACACAGAGCTGTGTTTTTCAACTTTTTTTAACACACATAACACATGCAATCAGAAATGTCTAAATGTGAGGTCCCTATGAATGGTGTAGTTATGAATTAAAAATATAGTGTCCATACGGACACAGATGGATGGACTTTCTAACTCTGTCTATACTCATAGTCCTTGGGAAGATGAGGAGTGCAGTAGGAAGTGCTCAGCTTCTCATGTCCCAGAAGTTTCAACAGTTCAGGGAGCTATGTGAGGAGAACTTGGTGAGTCTGAAACACTCTCATCCAATATAGACAATGCAGTTAGTATTTAAAATCTTTCATTTTCTCTGTAATATACTTTTGGAAGGAACTAAGATTTGATTTACATATAATACATCTTATGACATAGAACCCCAACGCTCACCCTCGTCCTGTGGCTTCAGACCTGGCTGGGTTTTGGGATATGCTTCAGTTGTCAATCGAGAACATAAGTCTCAAGTTTGATGAACTACACCAGCTCAGAGCCAACAACTGGAGACCTCTGGATCCCCCTGAGAGAAAGGTACAGACACAAATGGGGCTTTTCCACTCACACTACTCGACTCAACTCGGTTTTTTGAGTTTTCCATTAGTGGATAGCACCTGGTAGCAGGTACTTTTATAGTTCCTGCTCGGTTGAAGTTCCAAGTGAGCCGAGCAATACTAAAATGTCAAAACCGAGTCAAGTCGAGTAAAGCTGAGTAGTTCTAAAAGTGTACCATGGAAAAGTGGCAATAGAGTGCCACTAGATTCACTGGTTGACCAGGGATAACACCACCTGAGTGGCAGGTTCATTTTTGTTGCACTTCTTTCACTCTCTGGCTGTCATGATTTGATTACATGGGCTTTCATTTAGCAACCAGTCACTTTTATCTATGCTACACATAGCATATTTCATTGATCCATTGTTGCAATCTTATAGAGTAGATTTTTCTGAATCTGTTTTGATCAAAACTCAGTCTTGCCTTTTTTAAAAGAAAACTTTGGTGTCCGTCCAGATAAGGTGAACTTTAAGCATAGTTTATGTAATAATAAATACTATGTTGCAGTAAATATCTAACCTATAGTACACATGAAGACACCCTGACTTTATTGAAAAACTGAAGTAATGTGTGACCCTTAAGAAAGCATAATAAGAAAATATAAAAAATAAAAATAACAAATTATTATTATTATTATTCAATACTATCAATATTATACAATTGCCTGAATTACCCCTTGGGAATTACAAAAGTTTCTTATTTTATCTTATCTTATTTTAAAAGTTTAAAGGCAATATTTACAACTGGCTTTTATAAATTTCCCTGTGAAATATCCCTGTTTTGTCCAGATTCATTTATCTCATTGCCAGTAGTCTCAGTGATCTAAATTTGGTGTGTGATGGTATGTCATTTGGTATGTCATGTCACTGCTATTGCATTGTATTTGCTATAATCTTGTATTATAAGATTATAGCAAATACGTTGGAATGATATTGTTTATGTATGTGTAAGTCAACATGTTGACTGGTTTAAGGGATTTAAATGTTTGACGCATTCCCTGTTTATTTGGCAAGATGTGTAAATTCACTGTAATGCCATTTTGTCCCAGTTCAACATATAAAAAAAAGTCCTCACAATTTGACATCTGCAACATCTTGACATCATGTATACCAAATTTGACACATCTCTGATGTATGGTGTAGGAAGAGTATGTTAAATTCCAGTGTATGTCAAAACACACAAAATCCCAAATATCTCACTTCCTGTTGGGCATGGCTATAGCAATGTATATACAAAAAATGTTGGTCCTGGGGATTTACCATGTTGGGTGTGTATGGCTGAAGTTATGTGCCAACCACAAGATGATCATATCAAAATGAATAGTCAAGACAGATTAAAAAGCCATTCTTTCTATTAACAGACGGTGCCGCTATATCAGTCTGTTATGTTGCACATATATATATATCATAGTCATTATTCTCAATAACCAGTGAAGTTTGATGCTTTTCAAAAGATGCATTGTGAATTTATGACACATTTCCTGTTTATTTGGTGAGATGTTAAAAAGTCATTGTAGCGTCATTCCATCATATTACAACATATCAAAAAAATACTCACAATTTGACATCTGCAACACCTTGGCTTCATGTATACCAAATTTGACACATCTCTGATGTATAGTGTAGGAGGAGTATGTTAAATTCCACTCTATGTCCAAATACAAAATCCCAACTATCTCGCCCCATTATAGCAATGTATATGCAAAAAATGTTTGTACAGGGGAGTTCCATACACCTACCAAGTTTGGTATGTGGAGCTGAAACTGACAATCACAAGACTCACTGACATAAAAGGGACGCTATGGAGCCCTTGGGCCACACCCGTGGCTTAGACTTCCTCTGTGACTGCTCATCATGGTAACAGATATGTGCGGTAAATTTCCTGAGTTTTCGCCCATGAGAATCCAGTTCATAAATGGCCTTATTTGACAGAGACAAAAAATATATACAGTATCTCACAGAAGTGAGTACACCCCTCACATTTTTGTAAATAATTTATTATATCTTTTCATGTGACAACACTGAAGAAATGACACTTTGCTACAATGTAAAGTAGTGAGTGTACAGCTTGTATAACAGTATAAATTTACTGTCCCCTCAAAATAACTCAACACACAGCCATTAATGTCTAAACCGCTGGCAACAAAAGTGAGTACACCCCTAAGTGAAAATGTCCAAATTGGGCCCAATTAGCCATTTTCCCTCCCCTGTGTCATGTGACTCGTTAGTGTTACAAGGTGTGAATGGGGAGCAGATGTGTTATTGCTCTCAGTCTCTCATACTGGTCACTGGAAGTTCAAGATGGCACCTCATGGCAAAGAACTCTCAGAGGATCTGAAAAAAAGAATTGTTGCTCTACATAAAGATGGCCTAGGCTATAAGAAGATTGCCAAGACCCAGAAACTGAGTTGCAGCACGGTGGCCAAGACCATACAGCAGTTTAACAGGACAGGTTTCACTCAGAACAGGCCTCACCATGGTCGACCAAAGAAGTTGAGTGCACGTGCTCAGCGTCATATCCAGAGGTTGTCTTTAGGAAACAGACATATGAGTGCTGCCAGCACTACTGCAGAGATTCAAGGGGTGGGGGGTCAGCATGTCAGTGCTCAGACCATACTGCATCAAATTGGTCTGCATGGCTGTCGTCCCAGAAGGTAGCCTGTTCTAAAGATGATGCACAAGAAAGCCCGCAAACAGTTTGCTGAAGACAAGCAGACTAAGGATATGGATTACTGGAACTGTGTCCTGTGGTCTGATGAGACCAACAAAAACTTATTTGGTTCAGATGGTGTCAAGCGTGTCTGGAGGCAACCAGGTGAGGAGTACAAAGAAAAGTGTGTCTTGCCTACAGTCAAGCATGGTGGTGGGAGTGTCATGGTCTGGGGCTGTATGAGTGCTGCCGGTGCTGGGGAGCTACAGTTCATTGAGGGAACCATGAATGCCAACATGTACTGTGATGCCCTCCCTTCGGAGACTGGGCCACAGGGCAGTATTCCAGCATGATAACGACCCAAAACACACCTCCAAGATGACCACTGCCTTGCTAAAGAAGCTGAGGGTAAAGGTAATGGACTGGCCAAGCATGTCTCCAGAACTAAACCCTATTGAGCATCTGTGGGGCATCCTCAAACGGAAGGTGGAGGAGTGCAAGGTCTCTAACATCCACCAGCTCTGTGATGTCATCATGGAGGAGTGGAAGAGGATTCCAGTGACAACCTGTGAAGCTCTGGTGAACTCCATGCCCAAGAGGGTTATGGCAGTGCTGGAAAATAATGGTGGTCACACAAAATATTGACACTTAGGGCCCAATTTGGACATTTTCACTTAGGGGTGTACTCACTTTTGTTGCCAGCGGTTTAGACGTTAATGGCTGTGTATTCAGTTATTTTGAGGGGACAGCAAATTTATACTGTTATACAAGCTGTACACTCACTACTTTACATTGTAGCAAAGTGTCATTTCTTCAGTGTTGTCACATGAAAAGATATAATAAATTATTTACAAAAATTTGAGGGGTGTACTCACTTCTGTGAGATACTGTATATATAATGCAGTATTACCCATGTTTTCACTGGTGCAGTTAGTGAATGGTTGTCTAACTTAGTCTGTGATATTTCTTTGAGTGTAACTTACTAGCTGTGTTCCAATTCAGGGGCTGCATCCTTTTGAAGGCTGCATTTGAAGGCCAACTGTGTCACAGTGTCACAACACGCTGTCCCATTTCGAATACTGCTTCAAAAGCAGCCAACAAATGTGGCCTTCTGTGGGAAAGGAAGGCTGCATTTCGCGGCCCAACATATCCCAAGTTTCTTTGCGAAAGTTGAGAAAAAACAAAAATGGTGGATACACGTTTGATTTGGCTGAACCTGAATTAACTTTTAAATGTAAGTAGAATGAAGGAAGTTTATCTCTGCATGTGTTAAAACTAAGGGCTTTAATAATGTCATGTTTTTGTTAAAATACTAACCAAGGTATGATCCAAGGCGTTGCTGCAATGAATTTAACTAAAGTTAGCTACTGCAGTTCAGCAGCTTTTATGAAGTCAGTTTAAGTCGTGAATGATCATCAGATTATTAAGTTAACCAACAACGCGAGCTGGGGACAGGGAGGAAAAAATTCGAAATTTAGAAAAGAAGGGGCCTCATCAGGTTTGGACATAAAAGACAGATAACATGATTTAAAATAATAATTACAAATGAACCCTTTATTGACTAACAATAATTAAAAGGCCATAAGCCCACAAATAGCAATTAAAATCTTTTTAAAATGCATTAAATACAATATTTTACCCACAGAATTGCACCAGTGAGATACATAAGACAACTTAAACAAGTGAATAAACAATTGGCAACAGGAAAAAGTTATGAAACAATATAGCAAGCCATGCAAATTAAGCAGAATAGCAAATCAATAACACAAAGCCATATAAAGAGGCAAACTGCAAATTAACATGCAATGCAGCAAACATACATTGAAAACTAATAGACTATAAACACAAAAGAAAGAGAATTTCATTCATCAAAGCATGGGAAAAATCAGTCCAAACTAATAAGCAGGACAAATCAGGTGCACCCACTGCAGTGCAGCGATGCACCTGGTCCACAGGGAAAGCACAAGACAATATTCAAATGGTAAAAATAAAAAGTCAGAAGACAAAACAGACGAAACAACGGCGTCTTTCCAGGAAGCACAGGTGACGACCGCCAACTGGAATACACACAGAATAGATCCCGCGCCTAAATAAATACACAGGTCTCAATACAATGGGAACATATGAGACTTTGGCATCTTACCTGCCAGCAGCAGCACACAATCACAGGCAGTAAAGGAAAGGGGAGGGCTGCAACGGAACCACGGCTAAGTCCGAGTAACAAGCTCAGGATCTATGACAAATTCTGGATCAGCATGCATAACAACCCAAAAAAACTAGAAGTCCAGTTGCCATGACTCAACCTCTAGATAACTTCACTTGGACCACTGAGAATCTCCACAGACATCCTGTTACATTCACTCTTCTTAAATATTGTAAAATTAGTGAGTGATACTTACATGTGGTACAAATGTGTTGTGCACCTCCAGGGCTTGCATAAAAATGGATCTGAATCTAGTCTTCATCATTTGAAATGCACGCTGTATAATGCACTGGGCCCTGGAATGATGGACGTTAAAAAGTGCTGGGCTGCCACACCTTGTACTGGTGTAGGGAGTGATGAGGGGGAGTGGATGTTGTAGGCATGGATAGCCTCCGTCAGCAAGGATCAAGTCCCTGAGGAGGGATGAGCGAGCTCCTGTAGACCGGGCTGTGGCAGAGCGCTTTACAGCTGACCCAGGCCATACACAGGCATCTATGAGCGGCCCTGATGGTCACAAACAGCATGATGGAAGGAAACCGTTTCCTGTTCTTGTAGCAGTGACCATCTGGGCTGCTTGGTTACTTAATGGGGACATAGTACCCATTAATTGCTCCAGCAGCTTTCAAAAAAAAGCTGTGTCTTGCCAGGTTGGCAAAGACATGGGATACTGCATGCAGGTCTTCCGCAGTTTTGAAGAACTGGATGACTTCAACCACTTCCTCAGTCACTCTGTGGACTATACGGTGGACAGTGGTACGAGGGATGTCAAACACTCTGGACACCACCCTGATGTCCCACTTGCCACCCAGAACCATTGGGAAACCAGGGTCTCAATTGTGGCATCCCTATCCGTGTCTCCATTCCTGGATCAGAAGGTCCAGCATCATTGCCAGAATCTGCCTGCTCAGCTTAAAGACTGTGTCCTTCTGGTCAGAAAACCTGTACAGCACAGGGACACCGAGGTTTATTCTGGAGTACAGTGGTCTGTGCTGGTTTTAGGGATAGAATAAGAAAAACTTTAACAAAATAAATAAAAATTAGCTAGCTAGAGCTTAAGGTGTGGGAAAAATAAAGGTTCACTACCAGTTCTACCTTTTAAAGGCAAGCCTAAGCCCGGCTGCCTTTGTACTGCACTAAGATTAAAGTTGCATAAATAAAAAAATAATTTTAAATTTATTGTTAAATAGGTGAGTAAATGTACTTTTTATGTATGTTTTATTGTCAATGTCAAACTACAGTTAACATAAATGAAAACATAAAAGTAACATAACATGACTTAAATAACATATTTTACCTGGGTATGGTTCGCTCTCAGCCAGTGGCGAAGCATCTCATTTTCCTCTAATATGATAAACATTAAGAAAAATATAATCATCATTTCTGGCTCCATCATTACCGATCAATAACGAGTCTCATTTTGGCTTGGCCCATTGTTTGGCGTATGCGGTCTACGAAGGCTGCACCTTTGTAAGCCGTGTCCTTTGAAGGATGCAACGATCGAATTGGGACACACTTTGGGTGTTTTCACCCTGGCCTGTTGCTCTCTTTCGGCAGTATCTGTGTCACTGTGAATACTGATTCCACTGGTTTTTTTGTTTGCTTTCATTATTCTTTTCTTTCTTGTGATTCTTTGTGTTGACAGTGAAGGCGCTTGCAAACAGCAATGCATCAATCAGCATAACTGCAATGTCAACAGCACCACAGGGCCTTGACATCTCTGGGCCTCCATAGTCCATAATGTCTGTCTTTCCAGCCATCTGCTCATGATTCCTGATGCCCTTTCTCCCTTCTCTGCCCTCCTTGCTTCTGCTGCCTGCAGTTGCCCCACCATATATGGCTTTTTTGTGTGTTGTAGCAGCTAGTGTCAAGATAGATACTATAGGCATGAGTGAGTGTGGCTATTTCCTCTCCTCAAGGAATTAAAATCAATAAGCACAGCACACTCCTAATTTCACAGGAGATAAAATGAAGAAGGCTTGCATAAACTACAATTGTAACACACCAGAAAAAGCATAGATTGTATTTGCATAGGTCAATTGCAATATAATCAAATATGCAATCTTAACTGTACATCGTCTTTACAACTGAAATACATAAACAGAAGGGAAGCTTTTTAAAATGTAAACATTTGACTCAAGTTAATGTTTTAACTTAGGTAATTGTAAAAATAATTATAATGACACACAAGTAGGCTTATGATCTGGCAGCTTGTGACAGAACCTGCTATACAACAGACTTGCATGTAATAGTGTAGTACCACTACATAATTTAAATATAAAAGAGAAACAAAGAGAGCCAGAATGAGGGGGTGACTCCAAATGCTTCAAAATGTTCACTATGTCTAGCAGCATTCACAGAAAAGAAATGCAATGGATTTAGGACCACAATTCCAAGTGCATCCAGTATAAACACCAGTCAACTATTGCAGCATTGTTGGTAAACAAAATGAAGCTGGGCTAAACATATTTGTTCCATGGGTTGAGCATATCTGTTCACCAGAAATTCTAATATAATTACTTAAAATATATGTGATTATCTCAGATCAACATTTTATTTCAGATCAGCTACACTTTAAAAGATTATTGCTTTACTGTCCAGTTTGAATCATAATCTTCTACTCTCCATAGCTAAACAACCTGCAGTTACAAAGAGGAGAATGACAAACAGAAATACAACTTAACTGATCAACAGTTAATGGCAGCTATTTACTGGCTAATGCCCATTTGACACTTGTTTTTGTGGCCACAAAGACAATATGAGGCCATAGCATAAAAAAGGTGTTTCTGATTTCTCTTAAAAATATAAAATCTGAAATATGTAAATGTCAATATTATTACAATATTCCAGATTGATATATTTATTTAGTGTGCATGTTTCTATTTCACGTATTAAGATTCATTAAATTAATGTATTTACAACACTGGTGAATTAACACAAGAATCTAGAAAACGGCATGTGAAGTAACTGTAGTGTAACAAAAACTGTCTGCTGGAGTATGTAAAAAATGTAGAATATAAGGACAGAATGTCTAATTATTCTTAATAATTCTTAATGTGATGTTAATACACATATGCACAGCCATACTTAAAACTAGCCTTCTACATAATATATACACACGCACAAAAAAATATGTCTGTCTTTTTCCTGAAATGTTCTGCCCTTACCCTACCATCATCTCCCACTAGGAGAGGCGGCTCCCACCTCCAGTACCAAAAAAGCCGCCCAAGAGCCCCCATCACCACCCCCCTCTGGCCAGAGACCGCTCACTGGAGAGCTCAGAGAAGCAGCGGCTGGAGGCCAGGAAGCGCCTGATGGCTGCCAAAAGAGCCGCATCCGTACGGCAAAACTCGGCAACAGAGAGCGCTGACAGCATCGAGATATACATCCCTGAGGCTCAGACAAGGCTATGAGGACACCAGAGACAGACATAACATACACCACACAAACATGAAAATGTATGGCTGTCAGCTCCTAGGTACCCAAATGTGTCATATCTCAAAAACACATGGATGTATCATCTAAAGAGTGAGATCTTTTCTTCAGTTTTCACATTAATTGGCAGTAAAGTAAACTTGTTACATGGTTATTTGAATTTCCAAAGGCTACTCATCTGTGTGTTTGCTTCAGTAGACCATGACCTGTAAGAGCTGTGCAAACCTCCTACACCAAGATTTTCAAGGTAAATCTATAAATTAGGCACACGCGGCATACCTGTAATGTTAGCCAGTTTCTTCAATTACATCTAGCCAATATTCAATAATTGAGGTCAGTTAAACACAACTGCTGCTAGTGGTTCTCCATAGATTCTTAAATTAGTTTCATCCACCTGAATTTTTCATTTTTCTGAGCCCTTTAAGAACAAAAAGTCCTTGAAAGGCAATTGTTCATCAACTGAGAAGGAGTATGTGACAGCTAGACTCAACAGACCTCGAGGTGATTGTTTTTTTACCTAGCCTACTGATTTATCAAAGTTGAAAGATTGTGATAATTTATTAGGATGATGGTGCCAGTATGCTGAACACAAAGTCTAAAATCCCCTCTTTGATGGACAATCAAGCAGGCCAGTTTACAATTTTTGAAATTTTCCAAAAGACAGACAACCACTTCATATAGTGAAGGTGGTATGAAATGGCACAGAGTTTCAGCTTTTTTCAAGTCTGTGTTTGGCACTATTCATGTAAACAACAGTGTATTGTCATAAATGTATTGGTTTACAGACAACGTACAGACTTCAAAATCATACAAAAGACATATTTTCGAGAAAGAGCGGGGAACCGTACTGTTCACTATACCATCCATCCATTCATCCATCCATCTTCTTCCGCTTATACGGGGGCGGGTCGCAGGGGCAACAGTCTATGCAGGGATGCCCAGACTTCCTTTTCCCTGAACACTTGCTCCAGCTCTTCCAGGGGGACACCGAGGCGTTCCCAGGCCAGCCGAGAAACATAGTCCCGCCAGTGTGTCCAGGGTCTTCCCCAGGACCTCATCCTGGTGGGACATGCCCGGAACCACCTCCCCAGGGAGGTGCCCAGGAGGCATCCAGAACAGATGCCCAAGCCACCTCAGCTGGCTTCTCTCGATGTGAGGGAGCAGCGGCTCTAATCCAAGCTCCTCCAGAGTGACCGAGCTCCTCACCCTATCTCCAAGGGCGCCCCCGGCCACCCGAGAAGGAAACTCATTTCAGCCGGTTGTATCCAAGATTTTATCCTTTGACCAAAAGCTCATGACCATAGGTGAGAGTAGGAATGTACATTGACCGGTAAATCGACCTTCTTCACCACAACAGACCGATAAATCGACTACATTGCTGCTGCCAATGCACCGATCTCTGTCAAGCTCGTTGCATTCTTCCCTCACTTGTGAACAAGACCCCAAGATACTTAAAGTCCTCCACCTGAGGCAGCGTCTCCCCCCTGACCTGGAGATGGCAATCCACCATTTTCTGCATTGTTCCTCCTGGATCCGAGGTTCTACCATCAGCCGGATTCTCCTCTCCAGTACCCTGGCATAGACCTTCCCAGGGAGGCAGAGGAGTGTGATCCCTCTATAGTTGGAACATGCCCTCTGGTCTGCGTTCTTAACCCTCTGGGGTCTGAGGGTGTTTTGGGGTCTTGGACAAGTTTTGACATGCCCTGACATTTGTGCTTTTTCAGTGTCTTTTAAACATATTAATTGCTAAAGTCTGATAACACTGTAATCAGCACAAACTGGGCTACAATAGTATGTGAGCAGCAAGTTTATACATGATTGTGTTTTTGAGAAAACAGCGTTTATGCATGGTTAGTGAAAAACTACAATTTTTCAGTCATTGAAATAAGTCCATAAAAACAAACAGATCATTGATACACTAGACTTTTAAGAACTGCATCTTGTAAAGTGTTTGCTTCAAAATGATGTGAAAGTCATCTTGTTCACTCATTCACAGAAAACAATTCACTTACATTTTCTAAGACACTTCTTGTTTAGAAAAGACATATGCAGGAAGGTGTGTCTGATCATGAATAGTCATGTGATTCACATGATGATGTGATTCAGAGAAAGAATGAGCCTTTCAGTCAGGAATGTGGCTGAGAGGGAATTAGTGCAATACAATGTAGAGCCAAACGTTTGTCATTTGAGTCATGTTTTTACTCTGAGGAGAAAGTAAACTATTTGTCTCTGTCTGGAACATACAAAGCACTTCTTCACCCATGTAACGTGCCATCATCCAAACGCACAGAAAAAGTAAATTCAATGAGTAAATTCTATGATGAAGTTTGACATTTTATGTCATTTCTTGGGGGTGTGCACATAATTACCTGGCTCACCTCAGATTATTTCCATATGAACAGTGCGCTCAGTGTGAGGCAGGATCAAATTAGCTATAATGAGGTGAGACAGGAGAAACCGTACCGCTCCTTATGCTCATACGGATTAAATAAAGTGATGATTTGTTTTCAACATGAATTGTTTAATTTAAAAGAAGACATGTCATGCTTTCTAGCCATGTATTTCTTATTTTTATAAGGCAAGAATTCGCTAAGATTCTGGTTGTTTTATTTACGTCTGTGAAGAGAGATGACAGAGACAGAGAAGACAGAGAGCGCACACTGTCTGCTTTATTTATTTTACAAAAGCACAGTGTTTTAACACACATAAAACAAATTTCTAGAACTGCATTCTTTCACCTGCGCAACATTTCCAAAATTAGGAACATCCTGTCTCAAAATGATGCAGAAAAACTAGTCCATGCATTTGTTTCCTCAAGGCTAGATTACTGTAACTCATTACTATCTGGATGTCCTAATATCTTAATAAAAAGCCTCCAATTAATCCAGAATGCCGCAGCCAGAGTCCTGACAGGAACTAGCAAGAGAGATCATATTTCTCCTATATTGGCTTCTCTTCATTGGCTCCCTGTAAAATATAGAATAGAATTTAAAATCCTTCTTCTCACATACAAATCCCTTCATAATCAAGCTCCTTCATAACTTAAAGACCTCATAGTACCATATTATCCCAATAGACCACTTCGCTCTCAGAGTGCAGGCCTACTTGTGGTTCCCAGAGTTCTCAAAATCAGAATGGGAGGCAGAGCCTTTAGCTATCAAGCTCCTCTCCTGCTCTCAGCCTGGGTTCAGGAGGCAGACACTCTCTGTATTTCTAAGGCTAGACTTAAAACCTTCCTCTTTGACAAAGCATATAGTTAGGGCTGGCTTCAGGCAACCCTGAACCATCCCTTAGTTAGTTATGCTGCTATAGGCCTAGACTGCCCGAGGACCATCGGTGCACTGAGCTCCCCTACCCTAACCCCCCCCCCTTCCCCTCCTCTCTCTTCTCTCCTCCCACCTCATGTATATTCCACCATTGAATGTTACTAACCTTGTGCTCTCTCTCTCCCCTAGTTTGTGCTCTCTCCCTCCCTCTCTCTCTCTCTCTGTACCTTCTGCAGGTGTCCCTGGTCCTGGAGCTGTTTATCGCTGAAGTGCAGTTACTGGCCCCACCAACTTGCAGTGTCTATTTGTTGTTTATTGTTGCTGTTCTTTTCTCTCTGCTCTATCCACTCACCCCAACCGGTCGAGGCAGATGGCCGCCCAAACTGAGCCCGGTTCTGCTGGAGGTTTTTTTCTTCCGTTAAAGGGAGTTTTTTCCTCTCCACTGTCGCCAAGTGCTTGCTCATAAGGGAATTGTTGGGTTTTTAGTTTTAGTTTTTGTAAAGTGCCTTGAGATGATTTGTATTGTGATTTGGCGCTATACAAATAAAATTGAATTGAATTGAATTGAATTGTTTTGTTGTTATGAGTGTATACAACTAAAACTAGACCCTTTACATATTTGAATGATATATTCCTCTTATCTGTATGATCAAAACTGTTTCGGCGTTATCAGGAGAAGATGCAACAAAACGCGCCGTCGCGTTCGTCGACCCCTGAAGTTTAAAAAGAGGGATCACCACCCCAGTCTGCCAATCCAGGGGTGGCCAGTCCAATCAGCTATGACAGTTCCCCGTGGCAAAGCATTGGGCGGGGATCTCACGAGGACCTGCCAAACTACCTCAGTGACTTCAGCTTGGGTGATGGACGTGTCAGGCTCCTGCTCCTCAGCCTCGGCTTCCTCTATGGAAGGAACAGGATTGAGGAGATCCTTGAAGTATTCCGTCCACTGTCAATATCTGCAGTTGAGGTCAGCAGCTCCCCACATCCACTATAAACACTCTTGGTAGAGCACTGCGTTCCTACTGATGCACCATACGGTTTGCCAGAATTTCCTTGAGGCCGACCGATAGTCCTCTTCCATGGCCTCAACAAACTCCTCCCAGACACAAGTTTTCTCCTCTGCCACCGCCTGAGCCACAGCACACTTGGCCTGCTGGTACCCGTCACCTGCCTCAGGAGTCCCACAGGCCAGCCAGATTCAATAGGACTACTTCTTCAGTTTGACAGCATCCCTTACCCAGTATCCACCACCAGGTTTGGGGATTGCCACCATGACAGGCACCAGAGTTCTCGCAACCACAGCTCCAGGCCGCTGTGTCGAAAATGAAGGTGGAAAACATGGTCCATTTGGACTCTATGTCCCCAACCTCCCTAAGGATCTGGTTGAAGCTCTCCAGATTTCACTGTCACTGCCCAGATGAGCGTTGAAGTCCCCCAGCAGAATGACGGAGTCCCCAGTTTCAGCACCCATCCCAGGGACTTCAAAAAGGCCGGGTACTCAGTATGCGAGTGGTGGGCTCACAGAAGGACAGGCCCACATCCCCATCGCCCGGCTGGGCGACAGGCCAGGCAATATCATGGTCCTTATTCTCATCCTCTTCATAAGGGGCATTCACTATACCTTCCAGTGCATATGTAGCACTGGTCCTGTTTTCCTGGAGGCTTCGACTGTGTTTTTGCAGATTAGGTTGTGCAGAGAAATGGACCATTGCATTTGCAATAGGACCTGCTGTCCAAGCAGCTTACTGCAGATAGAGTGCAATTTTCTCATGAGAAGTCTGGGCATGGGCGCATGAGAACAAGTGGCTCAAAAATTATGGGAACACTAGGAACTTAAATTTACAGGGTTTCAATCTGTCCACTTAATTAGCACAATTGACTGAATAAATTGTATGTGATATAGTGCAAATGAAAGTGACAACCGGTGCAAAGGTGAAGCAAAATCAAGACAACCTTCAAAAAACGAATAGCTTCAGCAGGTTACTGGTGTGTAGGATTCTGACCAAACTGTCAGAAACAGGCTCCATGAGGGTGGTATGAGGGACTGATATCCTCTGGCATAACCTGTTCTCACAGCCCACCACTGTGCAGCTTGATTGACATTTACCAGAAAACACTAGAATTGGCAGGTCTAATGTATTCTTTTCACAGGTTTATACTAAGCACACGTAATAGGCGTGAAGGAATGCCATGGTTGAATGGTATGCTGTCTGTAATGTCTGACGACCAGTTTGGTAGTGAGTTAGAGATGCTGGTCTAGGGAGGCATTTCTTTAACCCTCTGGGGTCTAAGGGAGTTTTGGGGCCCTGGACAAGGTTTGACATGCCCCAACATTTGTGCTGTTTTCAGTTGCTTTTAAACATACTAATGGCTAAAGTCTGATAACACTGTAATCAGCACAGGGCTACAAAAATATGTGAGCAGCATGTTTATACATGGTTGTTTTGGAGAAAACAGCGTTTTTGCATGCTTAGTGAAAGCCTACAATTTTTAAGTTACTAAAATAAGTCCATATAAAACTTACCGAACAATGGTTCACAAGACTTTTAGACTGCATCTTCTAGCCTAGAGTGTTTGCTTCAAAATGATGTGAAAATCTTGTTCACTCATTCACAGAAAACAATACGCTGACAAGACAATTTGTTTTAGTAGAAAAGACATATGAAAGGAACCATACAAAGCACTTCTTCACCCAGTAGTGTGCCATCATCAAATGTGCAGAAGTGAGTAAATTCTATGATGAAGTTTGACGTTTTATGCCATTTCTCAGGGATGTGTACAGAACTACCTGGCTCACCTCAGATTATTTCCATATGAACAGTGTGCTCAGTGCGAAGTGGGATCACATTAGCTGTAATGAGGTGAGACGAGAAACCGTACCGCTCCTTACTTTCATACGGATTACATAAAATGTGATGATTTGTTTTGGACTTGAATTGCTTCATTGAAATGAAGACATTTCAAGCTTTCTATAGATATATTTCTCATGTCTTTGAGGCAAGTATTCAGTGAGATTCAGGTTTCATTTATGTGTCTGTGAAGTAATAAAACTAAACAATATACAAATGATATATTGCTCTTATCTGTACGATCAAAAGTGACGGAGTAATTTAAGTTCATTTCGGCATTATCAGAAGAGGCCACAAAACGCAACGGCACGTTCGTAGACCCCTGAGGGTTAAAGGACCACACAGACTCCAATGTCATAGCCAATACTGATACTGACTAAGGGTCACTGTCAGGACCATGAGCTATTTACTTAGCTCATTTAGTGAGCCTATTGGACTAAGGGTAGAGTGAAACTAACCTGGGAAATAAATTTGTAGGTTCCAGTCCAGCCTTCCTCAGACTGATGAAGCCACTTGGATGGGTGGCGAAAAGTTTCAGCCTTACAGAACTGAAAGTCCAGTTGCCATGACTCAACCTCTAGATAACCTCCCCTGGACAACTGAGAATCTTCACAGACATTATGAATTGCTGTGATGAAACTGAGGCAACTTGTATGATCCTGATTTCAGTTTTTTTTCTAAGAAACTTAACCCTCTGGGGTCGACGAACGCGCCGGCGCGTTTTGACGCATCTTTTCCTGATAAGGCCGAAACAAACTTAAATTACTCCGTCAATTCTGATCGTACAGATAAAAGAAGTATATCATTCAAATCTGTAAAGGGTCTAGTTTTAGTTGTATACCATCATAATAAAAACAAAACGTTGTGCTTTTTTTAAATAAAGAAAGCCGACAGGGTGCTCTCTCGGCCTTGTCTGTCTCTGCCATTTCTCTTCACAGACGCGTAAATAAAACAACCAGAATCTCAGCGAATACTTGCCTCATAAAAATAAGAATTATATGGCTTGAAAGCTTGAAAAACAAATCATCACTTTTTATTTAATCCGTATGAACGTAAGGAGATGTCCGTTTTTTCCTGTCTCACCTCATTACAGGTAATGCGGTCCCGCCTTGTACACTGTTCACTGATCACATGTAAATAATCTCAGGTGAACCAGGTAAATATGTGCACACCCCCAAAATATCAAACTTCATCATAGAATTTACTCACTTTTTCGGCGCGTTTGGATGATGGCGCATTACGCACGTGATGAAGGATCGTTTGGCTCCTCATTGTGTTGTATTGTGCTGCACTAATCCGTCCCATCTACATTGACTGAAAGGCTCATTATGCGTGCCTTTGTCTGGTCGTTCAGTGCGTCTTTTGTGTTCTCAGGTAAATCACATGACTATTCATCCTCAGACACACCCTCTTGCATATGGCCTTTCTGGACAAAAAGTGTCTTAGAAAATTTAAATCAGTGTATTGTTTACTGTGAATGTGTGAACAAAATGACATTCACAGCACTCTGAAGTAAACACTTTAGGTGACAACATGCAGGTCTCCAAAGTCTTGTGAACCAATGTTCTGTTTGTGTTTTATGGTCTTATTTCAGTGAGTAAAAAATTTTAGTTTTTCACTAACCATGCATAAACACTTTTTTCTCAAAAACACAATCATGTATAAACTTGCTGCTCACATATTATTGTAGCCAATTTTGTGCTGATTACAGTGTTATCGGACTTTAGACATTAATATGTTTAAAAGACACTGAAAAAAGCACAAATGTCAGGACATGTCAAAATTTGTCCAGGCCCCCGAAAACCCCCTCAGACCCCAGAGGGTTAATGGCTAAAGTCTGATAACACTGTAATCAGCACGAACTGGGCTACAATAATATGTGAGCAGCATGTTTATACATTGTTTCATTTAAAAGAAGACATTTCAAACTTTCTATCCATATGTTTCTCATTTTTATGAGGCAAGTATTCGCTGATATTCAGATCGTTTTATTTACACGTCTGTGAAGAGAGGTGACAGAGACAGAGAAGACAGAGAGCGCACCCTGTCTGCTTTCTTTACTTTACAAAAGCACAGTGTTTTGTTGTTATTACGAGGGTATACAAATAAAACTAGACCCTTTACAGATCCGAATGATATATTGCTCTAATCTGTACGATCAAAACAGACAGAGTAATTTAAGTTTGTTCAGGGGAAAGTTGCCACAAAACGCACCGGCGCGTTCATTGACCCCTGAGGGTTAATAAGCAAAGACAGCAGAGCATACGATCTATAGAACGGGTCAATACTGATTGACCCAGGACAAAGGAAATAGCAAACCTTTATATCAACTCAGCAGTTTCAATTTACACATCAGAGTCAGTAACATGTAAATCGTGCCAGCATGACATACACATAAGTGTATAACATTCATTTTACAGATTTTTTTTACTACAGACCTCCAAAACATAACAGTCCAATTGGATTCCTCCTACTCTCGCATAACAAAGGCATTCTAGGTAAACAGTACATCACAGTATATCTGTCCAGTCCAGAATATCAAATGCAATTTAACAGTAACAAACTTGGATCACGTCCACTCAGTCATCTCATCTACAGTGGATTATAAAAGGTGTATACACGGTTTACTAAACTGAACTGATATAAATACATTTAAAACAACAAAAGCGTTAGTAAGTAAACCATGTGCAGAAAAAAATATTAACAATTGTAATTCATTTTCACTGAAAGAAATTATCTAGAATACATTACAATTCTGTTACTGTCATGCTCTTACTACTGTACTTACATAAGAATGTAAGAGTGTTGTGTAAGCTTTTGATGTAGGTATTGCTATATAACTATAGTTATATAGTTTTGATGGTATTTGAATTCACTGTTTTTAGTTATATTTTGCTTGTAAATTCAAAAAGCTTTGAAAGAAAATAAGGATCAAAGGAGTTACATTACAAGAACAGAATAACTTTCTCCCTGTGTAAGTGTGGGTTGGGTTACATGGAACAACCATATCCCTAGATTGTGCTTCTATCTGGCCAGAGGTTCTATCTGTTCCAATTGAGGTTATGTTGGAATCCTCAGTCGTCTGTCACAGGCATAAACTATTCAGTATAGGCATCATCCGAGCGTGGTTACAATTTTAATATGCTTAAAGCAAATGACTGAAGCTTCCACTGTCAATGACGTGCACAGTCACGTTGAGGTAATTGTGATTACTCACAGTGATCCAATAGTCCACAGTCAGTGCATTATATTTAATCTCCTCCAGTACATCAGCTTTCCCTCTCTCTTTGGTGTCTTACAGCTGCTGTATTTTGGACATGATTGTGTTTCTTGATGGCAGCTTATAGGTTGTGTCACACTACGGTAAGCCTCACTGAAGTTGGCCTGCAGTGGATTTTTCAATCCACTTTGCGATCAATTTGCTTATTCTGTTGTAAACCTATTCAGTTTTGCAGGTGCTGTGCTGACCACCGAGCTAGCTGCTGTATGTTTTGCATTTAACTGATTTTTCAGGGTAGAAATACTGAGATGAAAATTCTTGCATAAACGCGCTCTTTCTGGAAGGTTTTTTTTTAATGTGAATTTTCCATTTATTATGTTAAGCAATGTTGCGCATGCAGGACAAAATGGTAATACAGGGAGAGAGTTCACTTCAGAGGAGGTGTACAGGGAGAGAGTTCACTTCAGAGGAGGTGTACAAACAAAAACTGCACCTCTCCAGAGACAATGTTGATCACGCCCGTCAATTTATGGCTTCCCTTTTCAAAAGCAATCTTCCAAGCAAACATTAATCGTATTGGTAATACACATTGGGTTGTCTAATTGGCTCTAAGTATTCGTTCTAAGCATTGCTTAGATATTTTAGGTCTTTGTCTGTGAAAGTGATAGCATCGCGGACCTTTGCCACAGGTTCCTTCGAACACACCTTAATCTTCCCAGTAATATTATATTCTGCTTCTATTCCACCTTGCATGTGGTAGCGCTGTATTTACTCCAATGCTGGGTGTCACGAAAACTGCAAGCAGACTGTTAGACGACATCTTTTACAAGTTTGTTCTGTTGAAGCATACTTAGAAAAAATATTGTAGCTACACCAAACATCTTGTATGGGCTGTGCTCCAGAGTGGTGGCAGTTGGTTTTCAGCCTTACAGGTTTGGTCAGAAAATAAAACACTTATTCAAACTGAAAATTAGATTTGTCTTAAAATGATCTGATCCTTTTTTGTTTAATGACCAAACACAGACCTTTCTTATAATCCTCTTACTCTGTACACAGAGCACGTTTTCCCACTTGGGTTTGGTCTTCACATACCTTCGTTTCACTTAGGGGAGACTTTACAGGGTACATTTCTACTTAAGCAATATTTAGCGGAGATTGATATTTATCCAGGAGCGTTGCCATGTAACAGGAAACCATGTACTCGATAAGGAGAAATGTAACAGTCAAATATGCAGTGTAGCAATAATTTCATGGAGTCTGTACCCCAGTTGTCCAATTAAACCACTAATTGGTATTTCTGATTTTTTAATACAAAGTACTGAAGACAAATAATGGTTTTGTGGAAAGAATTTTGGATGCAATAGGCTATAAGTCTTGACATTTGTAGTAATTCAGTGGATGCCAAATAAAAGGTTACAGAGACCTGAAGCACCATGAACAAAATGACATTTTTGATTTTCATTTTAGCAATACAGATTATCCTACTGAATCTATTGCTTTAGTGAGCGAATGCATTTAAATCTACACTGCATCTTTGCATCTTATTAAATATAATTGAGGGTCATTAGTGGGTTTAGAGGATTCTATCTAATATCACCTTTTTGCAGTATATTACTCTAATGGTTTAACTTCAGGAGCCAATTTGAGTATAAATGCATCTCCAAATGTTAGACAACTACACTACTGTAGGGAGGACCTTGTGAGAAACTTCGACAAGGTGACATTACATTTCACAAGCTTACATTGTGAAAATAGTGAAAAAGTACATTGGCAGCTCATAATTCCTTTCCGTTTGAGCTCCATTCAATAGAAAATGTGCTATTGGTTTATTGTTACTGTTTTTGTACATATTTAGACTATACACTAAAAAATAGAAGTCATGGGGAACTGTCTATTCTTCTACTTGTCTAGTCCTTTTATTTTCTGTGAATTCTTTTCAGCAAGAATGAACTCTATGTAGAATATAAAAGAAGATAAAGATGTTTGTAATTGGAATTAAGTAGTAGTTGATCATCATAGTGGGTGAGGGTGTAGCTTTCATGTATCAAAGTGTTTGTGTGACTCTGGCGAGTTAAGAAATAAAAACATCACCAAAACTGCCAATATATATAAGTGTCCTGGACATTGATCACAATGACAGGAACAAATCCATCCATCCATCCATCCACATTTAAAGCAGCAGTTTCCTTTCATCTCCACAATTTACAGAAAAGTCCTATTCAATCACATATAGCACAGCTCTACAGTGCATTCAGAAAGTAGTCAGACCCCCTTCACTTTTTCAATTTTATGTTGCAGCCTGATATGCAATTAATAATACACACTCAGTACCACATAATGAAATGAAAACAGAATTTTATTAAATTTATAAAAAGAACAAAAGATTCATTACTCAGTACTTACACAAGTACTAACTACACTAAGCACCGTCAGCAGCAATTACAGCCTCGACTTGTGTATGATGCAACAGGCTTTGCATACCTGGAATGGGGGATATCTGCCATTCTTTGCAAATCCTCTCAAGCTTGGTCAAGTTGGTTGGGGACCTCCAACTCAAAGTGGTTCCATCTATCCACTATTTGTCACTACTCCACACAGTATCTCTGACCTCAGTCAAAGTGACTATTGGGTTCTTGATCTTGCCTATTACTAAGGTCCTTCTCCTACAGTTGCTTGTTTGGTTGTGCTACTAGCTCTTGGAAGAGGTTGTGGTCCATCCATGTGACTATTATGGAGGCCTGTCAAACAAATTTTCATTTGTTGCTGCAAAGGGTTTGAATACTTAATCTGTAACTAGTTGAGCTTTTCCTTTTTCATAGATTTGCAAACATTAAAATTCAGTTCACCTATGTGGTACTGTGTGTAACTTAATGAGGAATATTTGATTTAAACAATTGTGTCAGACTGCAACATAACAAAATTGAAAACATTGAAAGGGGTCTGAAAGCCATATATTCGTTTTAAATACTTTGAATATTGTATTAATTTTTTTAAATAATTAAAATTGTTTTCTTAGCAAATGCCACACATAATGGTATGTTGTATTGATATTCTTGCAATGAGTGTCAATCTTAGAGCTGTATTTGATGTGGTACTCCAACTTATATGCATTTTTATTTAAAAAAATGTTTTTATTGTTTTATTTAGTTAAAGCGACAAAATAAATGTTTTATTACCATAGTAAATTTAGGCTTGTTAGTATAAATCAAAAAAATATATAAATAACCATCTGTTACATTAACCTATCTTTTTGAATGCCACTCAGCTACTTCTAAAGCTGTTTCTGAAGTTTAAGAAAAAAGTCCTAATGTCATGGTGACATCATTAGGGTGGTTTGGAGAGTTTGTGTGATAAACCTTTGAGACAATGTTTTTTTTCCAGTAGAAAGGAACGAAGAGAGCTCAAGTATATTTGAAGCTTGGGACATGATATCTAATGAGTTCCCAAATATTATGCAAGTGCAATATTAATCTTGTGAAATAATGCTTTAATGTGAAAAAAGGAAAAAAAATCAAGTAAATAAAAAGCACACTAAGATCATTATTATTAAGTTTGGAATCATCACTTTCTGTGTGGAGACTTCACCTAGTCAACAGACTAACAAACTGAACTTAGTTATAGAGATGAATAATCACTTGGTTAGTGCTGCTGCGAAGCTGCCCTCTGTTTACTGATCAGAGTAATAAAAGTGCCATAACAACACATTGCAAATCCATCTGTGTTTCATATTACACAGCTGGACGTGATTTCAGCAATGAAGATTTTTGTGCCCATGATGATTTTTTTTTAGACTGACTTCATTTTGTGTATAATCCAGTTTACTGAACTACTAAAATATTTCAGTTATTTTTTTCTTTTGTAAAAAGTTATGTTTTGTTTGTGTGAGAAGAGGTAGTGTAATTTAGTCCAGAATCTCCTCTGTCTTTTAAATTTTGACAGTGACAATGACAGTGAGCCATATACAATATGAACTATTCTTATCAAGAGGAAAGGGCCATACAAATGCTGAATAGTTTTCTTTTTTAGTAGTGTGTGTGTGTATGTGTGTGTGTATGTGTAAGCTACTCTCGGTCTGTTTGAGAGGAACAGTAGAGCAGAAAAAACATGACATGATGTGAATTGGGTAAACAGTAAAGATTTGCAGTGAATCCTGAGTGCTTTATTTTAGGTTCAGTAAGCCTGAGTATTGCAATTCTTTTTGAGACATGTGGCCTACATTAGTTAGAGAACCGCTGGCTCTCTAGTTAAAGCTACAAAATGGGTGCCTGAAAAAGGGACTCTCTGCTGTCAAAAGTGACAAATTTGAAGTACCAGGGCTGCCAATACTGAAATAAAATCCTGTTTATTCATTTATTCATCCATTATTTAGAGAAGATTCATGTTGGCATGGGGAGACCACACAAACTCCTCACAGAAATTCCCCATGTCAAACGAGGGGTTTGAACCAGAATCATCTTGCCCACTGTGCTGAATTGAATAATTAATTTATGTATTATTTGTACAGGATTTATGATTCAATTAGAATTACAATTAAAAACTTGATGCTTTGGAGGACATACAGATTTAACTAAATTAACTTCCAGGCATTGAAAGTGCTGGACATTCACAGAGAACAACTTTGGACATAACGCTGCTGAAAATCACTGGAACTCCAACGTGATGTGCTTGAGTTGTTTCTGTTTGCTTTATTTTTCTCAGGAAGCAATGGGAAAAAATGCTGTCTAAAATCAAATCGGGGTCTCCCAGAAATGGTACTCTGTGTGTGTGTGTGTGTGTGTGTGTGTGTGTGTGTGTCAGGTATCTATAAAGTGCTTCCTGGGTCATTGTTTTGTGTCAGTGTGGTCTAGTAGCCTCATAAATTCATTCTTTATAAGTCCTATCATACCTGCGACCAATACCTTATGTTTTTGTAGAGAAAATGGTTGAATGGTTGAAGGTGTTTTATGATGCATGCAGACACAATATTAGTATATAAAACTATCTTTAAGTTGAAAACATGTATTTGGTTTATTTATTGATTTTTTTTAACTATGAGATTCTGTTGAAGTGATCTGTCATGCTCTTCTGATCTTATGTTTTAATGTAAAGAGATTATTATATCTCCATTATTGGTGAATCTGTAATAAAATTAATTATTGACTCTTTCCATGACTTGAAGTTTGTCATAATTGCATAGAGTGGAGTGGTGGAGTAAGTTCATGCAGGATGGAAGTGGACTAAAACATCAAAAGGTTTTAAAATATAGAGTGAATAATGCCTGTAGTGGAAAGATTAGAATATTTAAAAACATCAGGAAGTCAGAAAAGTTTTTGAACATAAGGAATGAAGAAGGTGTAATTAGAATTATGCATAGCCATAATGCATTTTGAGTTCGCACTGAAAATACGTCAGAAAGTTAGATGTATGTTAAATTGATTTTTTTAATATATTATAAATGAAAATGAAATCAATCATATCATCAATATGCCTCAAGTTCCATACTGCCACTAAAGCCAAAAGGTCAACTTTGACAGATGATATGCAATAATCTCATTTGCAGAGTATGATTTACTGAACTCAATTCTGCTACCTTGTAATAGCGTTTTTAATTACCCAAATGCAGTTGCATCAGTATGTTTTACAACTTTAGTTCAAGTAATATCAGAAGGTTGCTATGTTCTGTTCTGCTCTTTAGCGTGTAACGATAACTGTGCCTGTATGGGTTCCCGCCTTGGTTTTAGAATTTCATAACGCCCTACTAAAAGGCTTCAAAATATCTGTATCAGTAGTATATATAACTTGGGCTGCAAAAAGTAGGATGAGATGCACTTTCAATGTGATCTTGCCTGTAGAAAAAGTTGATGACGACAGTACTGCCATGTCCTCAAGATTAGAGTAGATTCTATTACACTTTATTCATCACCTTGTAGTGACACTCCAGGTGCCACAGCATTAAGTGAAAAACAAATGAATACTGAAAAACATGACATGCAGTTTTTGCTGCTATTAAAGTACTTGCCCACCTAATTTATGTCATGATCATTATGTGCCGTAACCTGCAAAAGCACAATAATCAACAAATTATGCATACAACATACAAGAAATACTTCGTCTTGCATTCTGAAATGTGAAAAATTGTTTTATTTAGCACAATTTAAACCTATTTACACTCAATTCATTTTATGTGTGAGAAGAAAACTCCCTCTGATGGAAGAAATGTTGAGCAGCATGGACGGCCACCTGGCTCGATCAGTTAAGGTGAGTGGATAGCAGAAAGAGAAAAGAACAAAGGGTTTGAAGCTTCTGCAGGTTCATGACCAGGAAAACCTGCAGAAGGCATAGAGGGAGAGACAGGACAGAGAGAGCACAAACTATGGGCACAAAGCTAGTGAAAATCAATGGTGGCATACAAATGTGAGATCAGAGAGGAGAGGAGAGAATAACTGTAATGAGTGTAAGGATCTGGTTTCTATTTCAGCATATTGAGTGTGTGTGAGTTATGTATTCAAGTAACAAGTTGTGACAGATATTTATGGATTTATTTTGATTTCCAGTTCATGTGGATAGCTTTCTTGGCAATAGTTAGGGCTCTGTGGAGGATTTTGTTGTTTGTGCTGTTAAGTTCTTTGCAGAATTTTGTATTGTATTAGTTTACATTAGGTTAAGGTTTCATTAAGATTTACATTACACATGGAATCGATATTATGACAGATATTAATGTCAGATTTGAGTCCAGAAGTTGGCAGTGTGACCTGTGTTAACTTGATGCCTTCTTTCTCAATTACCACACTGGACTGGGTGATGGTATCAGCCGTTTCACTGTCTGGATGATCTGTATGATCGAAAAAGAAAACCATATGTATGCGTCATCTCTGGGCTACAGCACATGCACATTCCCGTCGGGAAATTCTCCACTTTCTGGAGTACATTACCTCGTTCACAAACAGTATATTTAAGTGCATTTTATCATATTCAGGATGATCGTATAGTGGTAAACAAGGAAATAAAATAAAAAGGACAATTATTCCTAAATTAAATAAAATTCCTTGTAAATATATATTTTCTGTACTGGATGATAACCTTTTTAAATTTTAGCTAACATACATTAGCTGGCAAAATTCACAGTGAACAAATAAAGAACATTTTTATCTCACTAATTATCTACATGGGATAACCGGCTGAACATACCTGAATGATCGACAAAGAAAACCATATGTATGCGTCATCTCTGGGTTACAGCACATGCACATTCTGGGGAGAGATCGCAACATTGCGATTAGCTACAAGCTAATGCATAGCCTTCATATTTAGCAAAAAAAACAACCAAGAACTTGTCAAAACCGTAACAAGGTTATTGTAAACAAAATTCAAATCTGTGTCCACACACTTGGTTAAACTTTTAAGGACGTTGTGTAAATTAATATTATATACACAAAGACGTGATTATGTACGTTTACCTCATCGGGAGATTCTCCACTTTCTGGAGAATTCCCATGATCCCCACCTTCTATGACGTCAGCTATGAGTAGTGTGGGAATGCAGACACACTTTGTGTGACTAGTATGCAGCATAGTGTGTAAAGTGTACTCCTGTATGTTTTAGACACGTGACAGGGTCACCGCTCTTCACTATGTCTTTACCATGAGGGAAGGTAAAGGGAATGACAACTCCATATATGGTAATAGTCCAAATTCCTTTTCTGGAAAAGTACTGGTATTTGGGGCGGTGGCCATCAGCTATATCTAATCTATAGTTTCCCCCTATAGCTCAGATCTCTCCGTGTGTCCCATGAGGGTTGATCTCCAGAGCGCTCTGTATAGTTTTAAATAAAACCTATGATCAGCTGAACCACTCCAGACGTCTTTGTGTACTTCCTCATCAAACGGACCTGGGTAAGTTAAATGCGAACTCAACAATTTGGTGGCCCGTACGGGGATGAGGAAAATTGGACTGACTGCCTGAGGAACGCATTGACAATATACTTGGCGCCACAGACAGGTTAGCAGAAACCTTTTCATGAATTCTGCATAATTGGCATATTCTAAAATTACAATTGTCAATGTGTGAATCGGGATAGTTATAAATTTGGACGGTTTGGAGTGGTAGGTCGTCATTTCGTGTTGGATCGATTGACGAAAAAAAGAAATAAAACCGTGTTGGATCGGTAATAGAAATAAACCTTGTTGGATAGGTAATAATAGAAAAACCGTGTTGGATCGGTGGGCTTTAAGCTTTTATTCCCGGTTGTGGCGGACCCACCAGTTCCCGACGGGGGACTGGCAGAGCTGGGTTGCAAGACCCGGGGAACTGGGGAACCCCGAAATAATAAGTCATGTCGGATTGACTCATAAACAAAGGACGCTGTGTTAGATAGGTTGTGTAGAATTTTAGGTTTTAAATATTGTGCATTTGTGTGGATCTCGAGGAAGTTTGAGTGAATCTATGTCAGTGTGAATTAAGGAGTGGGGAGTGAGGACAGTAAGTGTGTGTGTGTGGAAAGCGCCAGAGATAGAGAGAGACAGGAAGTGTAGGGGCGCGGGGTTTGTGAAGACAGAGAGAAACGCGGAAGTGAGAGAAGGTAAGGTAAGTAAGGCTCCGCCTATATTTGGTTCCCTCTACTGGAGGAAGAGGGAATTGTATTATAATTTATTTGGCTCCCTCTCCTGAAACAACTAGGGATGATAATAACTATAGATAGAGCCCCCTCTGGTGAGGAGGGGATAAATTAATAAATAAAATAAAATAAATAAATAAATAAAATAAGATAGAATAAAATAAATAAATAATAATAATAACAATAATAATAAACAAATAAATAAAAATAAAATAAATATATAATACAAGAATAAATGATAATAAATAAATATAAGAAGAATAATAAAGAATAATAATAGCAACAATATACAAAATAAAGATAGACCATGCATTAATTTGGAAGGCAGACTTGAATATAACAATGGAAAGACACCTGGACCAACAGGTAAGTGATGAGGAATGGGGCCCGCCTGAAAAATGGGTGAAACTGGAAACTCAGGTGCCATCAACCCTGGCGGCAGGTCGGCTGAAGCAGGGGCAGCAGAATACAAAAGAAGAAATGGAAGAACAATATAGGAAGAAGTTAATGGTTTGATTAAGGAAAAAGGAAGAAACCCACAGGATCGAGCTGCCCTGATCTGCCTCAGCCTAGTCCACAGGTCCACACACAGAAATCAGGCTATAAAGAGTACATCGATTGGGAAACTTTGAAGTTAACTCCCTCTGGAAGTGGATGAAGCTCCCCGGATCACGCGGCAGAACCTGTTCCTTTTGCAGACAGACCACATAGAGAGGGAGGCCCCAGGAACGTTCATATTCAAACACCTCCTGAGACGAAGGTAAGTACTGATAGGTGGACAGACCCACAGATATTAGACCGGGAAGTTTTGCTGAAGTTCACCCCACAAAGACACCCAAAGACAGGACAGATAGTCCTCTGGGCGGAAGGAACATGAGGTCCAGAGATGAAGGAGGCTGAGGAAGAAGAAATGAACGGCTCAGCTGGAAAGGTGACTGGTAAACTAGAGGATCCAGGTCCTAGTGAGAACTAATTGCCAAAAGCTCAGATCATGGGGACCCCCCAAGGGTCCCCCACCTTTCCCCAATCAGTCCACCCAATCCATTGAGAGCAGCGAGGATGAAAAGGACCGACTGGAGGACGGGGAGGTAAATCAGCATCATTCTTTAAAACCACCCTTGTTGGCTTCGGAAGGAAGTGTGAAGTATCGGCCGTATGGGCTCGGGGATGTGCAGGTGTTGGTGGATCAACTTCCCCCAGTGGCAGAGGGAGGAGGTTTGTGGCTTGGCAAATTGGACAAGCTGATCGCAGAGCAGAGATTGGCATTGGGAGACTTTAGGGCGGTTATTCAGAGGTGCCTGACCAGTATAGATGCACGAGACCTTGAGAGGGCAGCAGGGACTTTGCGCCAGCAGGATGAGAAGCCGTTTGCGCAATGGGCTGGTGACCTGAGCAGGGTGATTAGAGAAAAATATCCATTACCCACTTCATCCGCCGTGCCCAAACTGGCATGGAATTCGAAAGAAAATCCAAGGATCTTCTTGGATCAGACTAAGGAACTGTGGGTGCGTCATACTGGGTGTCATCCTGGCAAACCAGGGCCCCAGAGGGAGTGGTATAGACAGGCGGTGTTGGAGGGAGTACCGGAGAAGGTAAAAACTGCTATGTGTGACAATTCTGATTTACAGGGGGCTGACTCTGTAGTGTGGGAGAGACATCTGGTGCACCATCTGACTCGTGTTCAGCAACAACTGCAAAAGGAAGACGAGCAGAATAAGGGCCTCCAAACTCAGCTTTTAAAAAAATACAGCTGTCAGAGGCCCGGGAAAGGGTTAATTCAGAAAAAAGAAGGAGAACAACGAGGAACCAAAGAAATTGATGTGGCAATGGGGAATGGATGCTCCAGAATCCCCGGACCTGTTTCCCATACCGCCCTGGGAGCCGAATCGCCGTTTACCGGTGAACAGAAGGGGGTACAGGGGAGCTCCGAGGGGGGAAATGGATGGAGAGGATGCGGGGGGCGTGGGGGCCCACCTCGAAATGTATGCTTCCTATGTGGGGACACAGAACATTGGGTAAAACACTGTCCTCACAGAGGTTACTTCGCCCGAGGAAGAGCCCGGGGGGGACAGGTTGCCGGTTCGTATCGTGGACGAGGTGGCCCTCCATCCTACAACATGCCAGTGATGGACTGGGGATCTCCCGTGACCTGGGATGATCCCTACCAAGAATGATACACCCCATCGAGAGGCCCGGACAGCAGTAAAACTACGGCGGATCCGCTGCTGCCCGTGATGGTCAATTACATGAAGTTGTCGTTTTTGGTCGACACTGGGGCAAAATGCTCCACTTTGAACACCACCTCAGAATCTACGCTGTCGACCCAGACTACCACAGTTATGGGCTTCTCGGGGAAGAAACAGACTCTGCCGGTGACACTGCCACTACTCACACAATTGGGCCACCAGTGCGTCCGCCACACTTACATCTACTCTCCGGGCACTCCTGTCAACCTCCTGGGCAGGGACTTACTGATCAAACTGGGGGCGACTATTCTCTGCTCCCTTGAAGGACTGAGTGTGACTACCAGATGGCACATGCTTGCCTTGTACCCGGTATTCTACCGGGGAATGTGCACAGTTCCTACTTAGACCCTCAGAGGAAGAGGGAGCAGATATTTACTGGGCTAAACTTTGCCCTGAACCACCAGACCAGGGAGGCATCTGGTCAGCATATCAAAGGTGGTGCCCCTGGATCTCGCTCCTTGACCCCTACGTCCCTCCCCCGGACTTTCTCCGTGTCACCCTCTTCTATGACAGGCTCCAAACCGATTGGTACAGGGGAGAGTTCGATCAGGTCGTAGGAGATTCTTGGAGCATCAATACGGAAAATATTTATGTGGCACCAGAAGGTGTGGCGGCAGCGGTGAAGCTGCTTCCGGAACAACAACCGTGGTATCAAATGGAGGAGGATTCTACACCCCATGTGTCTCTCGCACTACACCCGAGTCGTGAGGCCAAAGAATTGGGAGGTATCGTTAAGAGGGCATTGGCTCACTCAGACTGGAAGCCCACCTCAATATCGCAGGTCTCATACGCTCCCACTATACAGACTTTTATGTACTGCCGGCACCATCTGCGACTGCCTGTATACAGGCCACTAAGATAGTCTTGATGCTTCTGGCAGAGAGGGGTTTCAAGGTTAGTAAACAGAAACTCCAAACCTGTAGAAGACAAGTCTCCTTTCTGGGGCGTTAGATCTCTCAAAAGGGGGCAGGATTGTCCCCTGCCCACAGATCCACCATACTGCACCACCCCAAGCCCCTGCTGGTAAAGGACATGCTCTCCTTCCTTGGCCTTACAGGGTACAGCTGCTCCTACGTCCCGGATTTCACGAACCTCACGAGCCCCCTCCGATGGATGGTGAAAGACCAAGGTCTGAGGAACCTCTCCGCCCACCTTGTTTGGACGACGGAGGCAGAGCAAAACTTCATCCGCCTTAAACAAGAACTGGCTACAGCAGCTGAGTTGGCCATTCCGGACTATTCACTCCCATTCTTTTTGGATGTGTCTTTCACAGATGCCGTGGCCAATGGCGTCCTGTACCAGAAAAAAAAAAAGGCAGCCCAAATGTGGAAGAACTTAGAGCAATGGTGGCATCCATATCCCAAAGATATGGCCAGAGAGTTGGTCAGGGAATGTGACATCTGCACCAAGTACAACACCAGACCAACAGTGAAACCAGAGATCGGTAGGTATCCACTTATCACCAGGCCTGGATGAGAGATTGTTATTGATTTCACAGATATGGGAACCACCGTTCGAGGGTACAGGTACGTACTGATGTGTGTGGAGGTGTATTCAGGGTGGCCAGAAGCGTGGCCCACCAAGAGGGAAGACAGTAATACGGTAATCAAATGCCTGATAAATTATTATATCCCCAACCATGGCTTCCCAGAGAAAATTAGGTCAGATAATGGGACGCATTTTAAGAATTAGGATTTGTAGAAAGTGGAGGCCATGATGGGGTTGAAACATGGGTTTGGAACGGTGTATCATCCACAGTCTTAAGGAAAGGTGGAAAGGATGAATCGAATTGTAAAAATCAAATTGGCAAAAATCTGTGCACAGACCAAATTGAATTGGATTGATGCATTGCCATTGGCACTTATGTCCATCTGCTCTTCTGTTAACCAATCCACTGGGTTTACACCTGTCGAACTCCAAACAGGGAGACCTTTTCCAGGGTCCTATACCATTAGCCCAATAACCACAGTAGAGAATGAGGGTCTGTCAGCCAAAGCATATTTTAACCTTTTGCAAGATCTCGTTTCAGCTTTTCCTCAACAGGTGGCGAACAAGGGGGTCTCCGGACAACAGACGGTCCCAGAAGCCGACTGGGTGCTTCTGATGGTCATCAAAAGGACGTGGTCCGAACCACATTGGACAGGACCTTATAAGGTCACGGAGAGAACATCTCACGCAGTGAGGCTGCAGGGAAAGGCGATACCTGGTACCACTGGTCGCAGTGTGTACTAGGTCAACCGCCATCCAGATCCTTGACTAAGGTCCAGGAGGACCTGTAACAACATACCTCTGTCTCGGCTGAGGCAGAGAAGGACCCTCCTCAGAAAGGGGCAGAATAATCCCCGGGGAGTGAGTCAGGTATTGAGGTAGTCCACCCTCAGTCCGAAGAAAGAAGAAGCCGTCCGAAAAGGAAGGGGGTAAGAAAGAGCGCCCCTCTCCGACAAGGGCCGTGCCAAGCCTCCAGCCGACGAATAAGAGCGCCGAGGGAGGCAGCGTCGAGGGATTGTTGGTTGTGATTTTGAGCGGTGGTTTCAGCTGTAGATCTATTTAGTTTATAGTGTATGTTTAGTTATTGCCAGATAATTTAGTCAACGAGTGGGGAAATAAAAGGAGATGTTTGGATTTGGGAAGGTATTGGGGGTCTTTACGATCCTGACTGTAATGATTGTTGTTTTGTGTTTGGTTCACTATGAGTTTCGATTTTTGTATTTGTAGGCATACTGGTCACATGTGGGTGTTGCTGCATTCCCTGTATGAGATCCCTGGCGCTTCGGGTAATTTCATCCGCATTAGAGAAGCAGGACCTGAAGGTCCTCATGCCTTTATTGGCTACTGATCCTGATGATCTCAATAGTGGTGTTGCCATACTGAGGCCTATTGATGTGTGATCTCCTAGGGGAGATCAAAAGGGGGATATCAAATTTTGACATTTACATAGTGGGGGTGGGCTCTTAGGAGAGCCCAAAAGGGGGAATTGTGGGAATGCAGACACACTTTGTGTGACTAGTATGCAGCATAGTGTGTAAAGTGTACTCCTGTATGTTTTAGACACGTGACAGGGTCACCGCTCTTCACTATGTCTTTACCATGAGGGAAGGTAAAGGGAATGACAACTCCATATATGGTAATAGTCCAAATTCCTTTTCTGGAAAAGTACTGGTATTTGGGGTGGTGGCCATCAGCTATATCTATTCTATAGTTTCCCCCTATAGCTCAGATCTCTCCGTGTGTCCCATGAGGGTTGATCTCCAGAGCGCTCTGTATAGTTTTAAATAAAACCTATGATCAGCTGAACCACTCCAGACGTCTTTGTGTACTTCCTCATCAAACGGACCTGGGTAAGTTAAATGCGAACTCAACAGTAGCCTCTTTTTACCAACAGATGGCGCGGTTATCCCATTTAGCAGGATTTAACCATTTTTAACTATGTTACATACACCCCCCTAAATCCTGCAAAATCTCAGCCCCAGAAGTTTTATGGCATAAACAAAAAGAAATCACACGTCACTTATCTCAAAGTGTCAGAGCATAGGCTATTTATAGTCAGTTATAAACTCCCCATTTAGAGGCATGTCAGTAAAAGGTTAGCCAAGCCCTATACCAACTCAGACGTGAAAGATGCCATATACACCTCTCATACTGTAAACATGGCTCTACACCAAAGATCACAGGAAAAAACAATAAACAGCATTTGCAAAAGTCTCCTAACATGGTGCAATCTAACCAGAGAACATAGTTCTCACAAAAGTAAACAAAGAATCAACTATGGAAACTGAGTCATCAACACCCTGTTCATTCATTTCACAAATCAACCTTGCAGCGTGTTAACTGTCCTACCTGACCTAGTGTTGAATGGGGCTGGTTGTGTGAGGATGACACGGTCCTCTGTTGGTAACTGTCTAACACCTGCACTGTTAGGGAAAATACCACTCTCAGATAGAGGCAGTGTGGGTGCATCTGGATGTAAGTCAGGGTCATCCAAACGGACTGATTGGATGTGGAGACCCGGTCGAAGACCTCAGCATCATTATCCATGTGCAGGAGCCAGTTAAAGGTTTTTGTGTTACTGTCCATATCAAAAGGCACAGCCGGTTCACAGTGCTCACTTCCATTCACAGAAGAACTGACGGATACTTGGTCAACATCTCCAACTGGAAGAAAACTCACAGGAAGAAGTAGGTTTCTGCGAACAACTTTTTGTTTCATGGTGGCAGGATCTCTGATGCAGTACACATTAATCCCACGTTTCACAGAGGTCACCTCATAAACTGTGGACTCCCATTTATCAGCGATTTTCCTCCTTCCTCTCTCTTCACGATTTGCAAGCAACATTCTGTCACCCACAACCAGTGGGTAACCACAAAAGTAAAAGGCTCTTTTACTTTGCGATTGTAATTCCTGGCTTGACGTGCTGTGATGTTCTGACGGGCAATGTGGGCTGCCTCTGACCAGCCATTTCTCAAACGAGATACAAACTGGTGATGGTCCACAACAGCAGTATTTGGTAGGGCATGCCGACACGTAATGTCAACAGGCAGGCGTGGGATTCTTCCAAACATGAGGAAGAAACTTGCAAATCCTGTTGTGTCATGCTCGTATCATGTTTCAGTGAGTCTGTTGTATTGCTCCACAATTCCGTTTCCCATAGAATGATACATTCCGGTACTAGTCAAGTACCTTTCTATTTTTACCAGAATTTATTGCTATTCCCAGCCTCAGCGCTCGTTAGCCTACCTGTAATAACTGCAAGGTTCTGCTAGCTTTGGAGGCGAGGATTCAATTCAATTCAATTTTATTTGTATAGCGCCAAATCACAATACAAATCATCTCAAGGCACTTTACAAAAACTAAAACTAAAAACCCAACAATTCCCTTATGAGCAAGCACTTGGCGACAGTGGAGAGGAAAAAACTCCCTTTAACGGAAGAAAAAAACCTCCAGCAGAACCGGGCTCAGTTTGGGCGGCCATCTGCCTCGACCGGTTGGGGTGAGTGGATAGAGCAGAGAGAAAAGAACAGCAACAATAAACAACAAATAGACACTGCAAGTTGGTGGGGCCAGTAACTGCACATCAGCGATAAACAGCTCCAGGACCAGGGACACCTGCAGAAGGTACAGAGAGAGAGAGAGAGAGAGAGAGAGGGAGGGAGAGAGCACAAACTAGGGGAGAGAGAGAGAGCACAAGGTTAGTAACATTCAATGGTGGAATATACATGAGGTCGGAGAGAAGGGGGAGGGGGGGGGCGGGTAGGGTAGGGGAGCTCAGTGCACCAATGGTCCTCGGGCAGTCTAGGCCTATAGCAGCATAACTAACTAAGGGATGGTTCAGGGTTGCCTGAAGCCAGCCCTAACTATATGCTTTGTCAAAGAGGAAGGTTTTAAGTCTAGCCTTAAAAGTACAGAGAGTGTCTGCCTCCTGAACCCAGGCTGAGAGCTGGTTCCACAGGAGAGGAGCTTGATAGCTAAAGGCTCTGCCTCCCATTCTGCTTTTGAGAACTCTGGGAACCACAAGTAGGCCTGCACTCTGAGAGCGAAGTGGTCTATTGGGATAATATGGTACTATGAGGTCTTTAAGGTATGAAGGAGCTTGATTATGAAGGGATTTGTATGTGAGAAGAAGGATTTTAAATTCTATTCTATATTTTACAGGGAGCCAATGAAGAGAAGCCAATATAGGAGAAATATGATCTCTCTTGCTAGTTCCTGTCAGGACTCTGGCTGCGGCATTCTGGATTAATTGGAGGCTTTTTATTAAGATATTAGGACATCCAGATAGTAATGAGTTACAGTAATCTAGCCTTGAGGAAACAAACGCATGGACTAGTTTTTCTGCATCATTTTGAGACAGGGTGTTCCTAATTTTGGAAATGTTGCGCAGGTGAAAGAATGCAGTTCTAGAAATTTGTTTTATGTGTGAGTTAAAGGACATGTCCTGGTCAAAAATAACTCCAAGGTTTTTTACAGTAGTGCTGGAGGCCAGGGCTATGCCATCTAGAGTAGCTATAATTTTAGAAAAGTTATTTCTGAGATTTTTAGGCCCAAATATAATGACTTCTGTTTTCTCCGAGTTTAAAAGTAAAAAGTTACTGGTCATCCAAGCCTTTATGTCAGTTAGACAGGCTTGAAGTCTGGTTAACTGGTTTGTGTTAACAGGTTTAATAGATTGATATAACTGAGTGTCATCCGCATAGCAGTGGTAATTAATAGAGTGCTTCCTAATGATATATCCTAAAGGAAGCATGTACAGGGTGAACAGAATCGGTCCTAGCACAGAACCTTGTGGAACTCCATAACTAACTTTTGTTCGTGTGGAAGGTTCATCATGGACATGAACAAACTGGAATCTGTCCGATAAATAGGATTGGAACCACTTTAACGCTGTTCCTCTGATACCAATCACATGCTCCAGTCTCTGTAATAAGATGTTGTGGTCAATGGTGTCGAATGCTGCACTAAGGTCTAGGAGGACAAGTATCGAAACAAGTCCATTATCTGAGGCTAAGAGAAGATCGTTGGTAACTTTCAACAGTGCTGTTTCTGTACTATGATGTGCTCTAAATCCTGATTGAAAATCTTCAAATAGTTCATTCCTGTGTAAGTGGTCTGATAGCTGCTTAGCAACAGCTTTTTCTAGGATTTTAGAAATAAATGGCAGGTTGGATATTGGTCTATAATTAGCCAAGACACCTGGATCAAGACTAGGCTTTTTGAGTAAAGGTTTGATTACTGCAGTCTTAAAGGCCTGTGGTACGTAGCCTGATACTAGAGATAAATTTACCAAGTCCAATAAAGATGAGTTCATTAATGGCAGGGTGCCTTTAAGCAGTCTAGTCGGGATGGGGTCCAAGAGACACGTTGATGATTTCGATGAAGCAACTACTGATGTAAATTCAGAGAGATCTATAGGAGAGAAGCAGTCTAAACATAACTGAGGTCCTACAGATGATTCAAGAGCTACTGTAGTAAAAGATTCATTTATTGCAGGTATAGGAAGCATCTGCTGAATTTTATCTCTAATAGTTGTGATTTTATTTGTAAAGAAACTCATAAATTCATCACTACTGAGAGCTAAGGGAACACTGGGCTCAACGGAGCTGTGACTTTTTGTCAGCCTGGCTACAGTGCTGAAAAGAAACCTGGGATTGTTCTTATTTTCCTCGATTAGTGATGAATAGTATGCAGTTCTGGCTTTACGGAGAGCTTTTTTATATGTTAGTAGACTGTTTTTCCAGGCTAGAAAAATTTCCTCTAAGTTTGTGGAACGCCACTTCCTTTCCAGCCTTCGTGATGCCTGCTTTAAGGTACGAACATGTAAATTATACCATGGGGCTAGTCTTCTCTGAATCACTAACTTCTTTTTCAGAGGGGCTACAGAATCAAGCTGGATCAATGATTTGGCTTTGAACAAAAGCGTGGCTTTGAACAAAAGCCAGCTAGCCTAGCCCCATTAGCAGGTGTGGCGCCACCGAGCTCAGGCTCAGGGTCTGCAGCTCCGGAGCAGCCCGGAGAATTATCCTGAGTGATGGTCCAACGGAAACATACTTCTAAGCAGAAGCTCACGGCTCATCACCTGCCTGTTCACGTTTCTAATAGATTTTCCCTGCTCAGCGACACACCTGCTGAGAAACCGACTCTGATAATTGGCGATTCCATAGTCAGAAATGTGAAGCTAGAGACACCAGCGACCATAGTCAAATGCATTCCTGGGGCCAGAGTGGGCGACATCGACTCAAATCTGAAGCTGCTGGGTAAGGCTGATCGTAAATATGGAAAAATTGTTATTCACGTTGCCAACAATGACACCCGATCACGCCAATCGGAGGTCACTAAAATTAATGTTGAGTTGGTATGTAACTTCGCCAGATTAAGGTCGGACTCCATAATTTTCTCTGGACCCCTCCCCAATCTGACCAGCGATGACATGTTTAGCCGCATGTCGTCGTTCCGTCGCTGGCTGTCTAGGTGGTGTCCAGCAAACTATGTGGGCTTCATAGACAATTGGGCCACTTTCTGGGGAAAACCCGGTCTGGTAGCGAGAGACAGCATCCATCCCACTTTGAATGGTGCAGCTCTCATCTCTAGAAATTTGGCCGAGTTTATTAGCCAACCTAAAGCCTGACAATCCAGGGTGGGGACCGGGATGCAGAGACTCAGTCTAAAATGCCTCTCTGCAGTTTCCTTAGAGCCGCCACCCCCCTCAAACCACATAGAGATTGTGTCTGCCCCTCAAACACATAAATCAAATAAGTCAGAAGTTAACAGAAGAGGAGTTATTCATACAAATCAAATAAAAATTAAGACCACTCCTCTTATCAAACAGAAAAACAGAACACTCAGATGAGGATTATTAAATATTAGGTCTCTTTCATCTAAATCTCTGTTAGTAAATGATTTGATAACTGATCACCAAATTGACTTACTCTGTCTTACTGAAACCTGGCTACAGCAGGATGAATATGTCAGTCTAAATGAATCAACCCCCCTCAGTCATAAAAATTGTCATGTTCCTTGAAGCACAGGTCGAGGTGGAGGAGTAGCTGCAATCTTCCACTCAAACTTATTATTAAACTTTCATCCTCAGAACAGTTATAAGTCATTTGAGAGCCTCACTCTTAGTCTCTCACATCCAAACTGGAAAACACAAAAAACAGTTCTACTTGTCATTGTGTACCATCCACCTGTCCCTTACTCAGAGTTTTTAACTGAATTTCCAGACTTCCTGTCTGATTTAGTGCTTAGTTCAGATAAAGTCATTATAGTGGGAGATTTTAATATTTATTTAGATGTTGAAAATAATATTCTCAGAACTGCATTTAATTCAATATTAGATTCAATTGGTTTCACTCAAAATGATCATTCTTTAATAACTTTTGAATTTCAGATGATGGATCATGCAGCATTTGGAAAAAATTCCACTACAGCAGATGCTTATCTGACAATGCTGTTAATAAATTTAAGAAAATTATTCCATCTGTATTTACATCTTTGCCATGTGCCAACACAGTGGAGGGCAACAGCCTCAATCCCACTCCCTATCAAATTGATCATATTGTTGACAGTGCTGTAGCCTCATTGCGTGAAACGCTTGATACTCAAGTTAGTGAATCAGAGGAGATTAGCCCCATGGTATAATTTACATATTTGTACCTTAAAGCAGGCATCACGAAGGCTGGAAAGGAAGTGGCGTTCCACAAATTTAGAGGAATTTTTTCTAGCCTGGAAAAACAGTTTATTGTTGGGATTGCTGTGCAAAGCAGCAATCCCAAGATATGTTCTTCGTTTTTTTTCTCTTTATTATTCTTTTTTTTATTAGTGTGAATGCTGATTCAGCATTCACACTATTGTTATCCTGTGTCTTTATTGTTGGGATTGCTGTGCAAAGCAGCAATCCCAAGATATGTTCTTCGTTTTTTCTCTTTATTATTGTTGGGATTGCTGTGCAAAGCAGCAATCCCAAGATATGTTCTTCGTTTTTTCTCTTTATTATTATTTTTTTTATTTTTATTCCGCCGTTTTTCGGTCGCTATCTAGTCCTACACCGTTCGACGTAGAAACGTCATTCAAACACCGTCGCGTTCAGCTCGATGAGGAGATGGGTGCTTCTACTTTTCTCAGCGATATCTTTCATAATTTCCGAAATATTCCAGGTTTTGTCGGAATTTTTTCTCATAGGAATGAATGGAGAGTACGTTAAAATCCCCTTTCAACTTTGTCCTCTTTCAGCTTTAACTGTGTCAGCATACTTTCAGCTAGAAACACCATTCGACCTTTAAACGGGTCAGAAGGCATTGATCTATAAGTCTTGTATACAGCTTTTTGATATCTATTACGGTTTTTCTTTAATCGCAGTTTAAGTTTTATGGTTTTTTTAGGAAATTTCTGAATTTTACATTGGTGTGTATGGGAGAGAGCTAGAGTGCGTGATGTCATCGCTAGAGTGGGAGAAGCTGTTAAGTTTAGGGAAAATTTTTCTCTCTAACTCGCCGTCATGGCCACAATTTTGACTCTTCATACACCATTTTCTCAAAAGTAGTAGAGATTTTTGTCTTCTTTCAGGCAAGGCTTTTCTCATTTTCATAGGACCTACGGTTTTTCCACAAGGTGGCCTAACAGACAGAGAGTGACTGCTCAATCTCTTATTCACTCCCATTCTAAAGATCTCTACAATTTTTGGAGAGAAACACAAATGAAGGCTGTTTCTAACTCGCCACCAATCCTTCAGTTTTTGGAATATCTTCACAAAAAGTGGATCAGTCTCTTTGTTGAAGCCTCCTGGCACTGTTAGTGAAATAATTATATTGATAGCACTTATAGTTTTTCTGTAATCCCCCAGTTTGTAAGGTGAAGTTTTCTCAGTTTCTCCACTCAGCGTGTGTAAAGTGCTGTCACTCCCCCTCTCACTCTGGCCTTTGATCACCATAGCAACTACTCAACACAAAGCAGCTCATTGCGCAATAGCAGCATAGCAGCTGTCTATGTTTGGTAATTAAGAATGACAGGCTGCCAAATGTCCACTGCTGTTACACTTGATGACCACTGAGTACCACCCCCCCCCACCCTCACCCCCACTCTGGGCATAGGTCACCATAGCAACAGCATACAAGGCAATAGCAGCATATCAGCTGTCTATGTTTGGTAATTAAGAATGACAGGCTGCCAAATGTCCACTGCTTTTACACTTGGTGACCACCCAGTACCCACCGCCACCCCCACTCTGCGTTTAGGTCACCATAGCAACAGCTCAAGTCTACAATACAAGTTTAGACATTAATATGTAGATATTACATTTTTGTAAATTGTAAGGAATATTCAAAATAAAGTTTAGGTTCTTGTACAAGGTCCCAAGAGTCTCCTGCAGCACCTTGTCCTTTCAAAATAAAAGTCCCGAAATAGCATTTTCTCAACAGAATAGCCCTGAAACAGCAACTCAATATTAAAATGGACGTTACCTATTGGCATACAGCTTCAGGTACCAAGTGAGGCCATTTTCCATGTCAGCAATGGTTTCTGACATGGTGAGACTTTCACAATAAAAGTCTACAGTTATTTATAGTAATTTATTACATTTTTGTAAATAGTAAGGAATATTCAAAATTAAGTCCAGATTCTTGTACAAGGTCCCAAGAGTCTCCTGCAGCACTTTGTCCTTTCAAAATAAAAGCCCCGAAATAGCATTTTTTCAATAAAAAAGCCCTGAAACAGCAACTCAATATTAAAACGGACGTTGGTTATTGGCATACAGCTTCAGGTACCAAGTGAGGCCATTTTCTTTGTCAGCCATGGTTTTTGACATGGTGAGACTTTCACAATAAAAGTCTACAGTTATTTATAGGAAGATATTACATTTTTGTAAATTGTAAGGAATATTCAAAATAAAGTCCAGATTCTTGTATAAGGTCCCAAGAGTGTCCTGCAGCATTTTGCCCTTTCAAAATAAAAGCCCCGAAATAGCATTTTCTCAATAAAACAGCCCTGAAACAGCAACTCAATATTAAAACGGACGTTGGTTATTGGCATACAGCTTCGGGCACCAGGTGAGGCCATTTTCTTTGTCAGCCATGGTTTCTGACATGGTGAGACTTTCACAATAAACGTCTACAGTTATTTATAGGAAGATATCACATTTTTGTAAAATATGAGGAATATTCAAAATAAAGTCCAGATTCTTTTGTGAGTTCCCATGAGTCTCCTGCAGCTCTATGTCCTTTCAAAATAAAAGCCTTTTTTATAGCATTTTCTCAAAATAAAATCACCCTCACTACAGTCCGTATTTCTCGATTATCGCAATCGGTCGATTCAAAACGTGCTTCGGCGACGCGGTCTGCCTCGAGCTTTTCGCGGCGATCGGCAATCCCAACGCAATTTCTTCAGAAATTGCATCGTCTAGTTATTATTCTGACTTCTTCCGTACGTTTTTCGGCGATTAACTTCTTCCGCATACTTTGTGCTAGAAAGACCGTTCAGGTATCAAAATGTTCAGCTTTTTAAGGACATGTGTGCTTGTATTCAACTTTTTGATATCTTTCATATTTTTTGAAATATTCAGCTTTTTTCAATTTTTTTGTCCCATAGAATCCTCTAAAACTTTGTCCTCTTTCAGCTTTAACTACTTCAGCATACTTTCAGCTAGAAACACCATTCGACTTTTAAACGGGTCAGAAGGCATTAATCTATTAGTCTTGTATTCAGCTTTTTGATATCTGTTATGGTTTTTCTTTAATGGCAGTTTAAGTTTTATGGTTTTTTTAGGAATTTTCTGAATTTTACATTGGTGTGTATGGGAGAGAGCTAGAGCGCGTGACGTCACCGCTAGAGCGGGAGAAGCTGTTAAGTTTATTGAAAATTTTTCTCTCTAACTCGCCGTCACGGCCACAATTTTGACTCTTCATACACCATTTTCTCAAAAGTAGTAGAGATTTTTGTCTTCTTTCAGGCAATGCTTTTCTTATTTTCATAGGACCTACGGTTTTTCCGCAACGTGGCCAAACAGACAGAGAGTGACGGCTCAATCTCTCATTCACTCCCATTGTAAATCATGTCTAGAGTTTTGGGGGAAAACACAAATGAAGGCTGTTTCTAACTCGCTACGAATCCTTCATTTTTTGGAATATCTTCACAAAAGCGGATCAGTCTCTTCGTTGAAGCCTCCTGGTTCTGTTAGTGAAAGAATTATTTCGATAGGTCTTATAGTTTTTCTGTAGTCCTCCGTTTTGTGAGGTGAAGTTTTGTTAGCTTTTCCTTCACTCAGCGTGTGCTAACAGCTGCGTCAGTCCCCCTCCCACTCTGGGCTTAGGTCACCATAGTAACAGCTCAAAACAAAGCTCCGTAGCAGCTGTCTGGTTCGTGAGACGTGTGTGTGTGTGTGTGTGTGTGTGTGTGTGTGTGTGTGTGTGTGTGTGTGTGTGTGTGTGTGTGTGTGTGTGTGTGTGTTCACAGATACTTGACGTGAACATCGGAGCACATTGACTGGCGTATTGTGAATTTTCATTAGGCGATTAAGAAACGTTATATTTCCTTTAATCTCATCCCGTATTGCCAGCGCTAGCTTGCAGCACTTGCTTCTGCCGCGAGAGCGGAGAGCTAG
>NC_046649.1:3779815-3948305 GCF_900324485.2 Mastacembelus armatus
GTGTTGTCTTTAATACTAGTCAACTAGAATTGCTGTTGTAAACTACATCTACACTAGGTACCAAAAAACACACTGCAACCTGTGAGTGTGAGGACACCATTTTCATGTGAAAATGATTTTGTCACTGCTGGATTTTGTTAGATTCTCCATCTACACTAAAACTGTCTGAAAAACGGCTCATTTTCTACTTCATCTTTCTTTTTTCAATTAGTTTTCAATTAGTTGAACTACTCCAAAATCCATACTCCCCAGGATTTCCACATGCATCGCAAAAACTGCACAAGTACCATTTTGGGGAGTCATTGATCTGTCCTTTAATACAGTTGAGAATATTTTCCGTGTCTCCTGCCAAATAACTGAATGAACAAAAATAGTGTTTGTTTGTGGTTGTGAGAAATACTTACTGGAAAACACTCGATATGTCACTGAAACACATTTTACCACAAGGTTTTTTTGTTGTTGTTTTTTTTTTTTTTGTTTGTTTATTAGCTATGCCTTCTCATTCTTTGAGGTACAATGTGTTTCCACTGGTTTATGTGTACAATTGCTGCAAAGTTAACCAATTTCTTTTCTTTAATTCAATTTTCATTCAACTTTCTGAAGTTGGTATTGACGTTACAGGCTTATTTTAATGTAAATCATGTATAGTGGTCCAGTTACCATGGTGAGTGTTCTCTCAATTTTTCTCCTTTGTTTCTTTCTTCATTTGTGACATTTGGTCCTTGAGAACAAAGGTGTTTTTTGTGGTTTCAGTAGTTAAGATCAGCTGAACATATAGTGGCAGGGAAAAAATACAACAGCAGCAGGACTTGGAAAAAAGCAGATGTCTTGCTGCACTTGAATTAGTCAGTGCAGCTAAATGCAGTCTGTCTTTTACACAAAATCTGCCTGTTATTAAATGCCAGCATTTTATGTAGTTTGGGGCTTGAATAAAGTTTGTTGGACAGTAACCAGTGACTTTTCTTATGTCGCATGAAAAGAATTTTCAAATATTTTCTTAACAAATTTATTCAAATGGTAGTGCACAGCCTATTATCAACATTTGACTGTATGACAGTCAGTACTGACAAGTTGAACACTGTAGAGTAGAATTTACCACAAGATTCTTTTCAATTGTGAAGGTTTTTTTTTTTTTTTTTTTTTTTTTTTTTAATTTTATATTTTTTGGATACTCAGGGTTTGTGTTATCAAGCAAAGTTAAAACCAGCAGTGATTGACTTGTATTGACAAAGTTTGATTGCATTGGATTTGATAATGTTCTGGCATCTTTTCAGATTTCACAGTTTTATTCTTTTTATTGTCTGGATGAATGAATTAATTGAATAACATCAGACCAAACATCCTCGCTTGCGAAGCTGCATTGTTAATCTGTCATTTAGTGGTGTATTTTCATTTTAATTTCCTCTAAGCCTAAAATCAGCTGTAGAACATCTTATCTGAAAGCAGCTTGCTGAAGTTTGAAATGCTCAGTGTTGGTTTGGCCTGAAACGTGACTAAAATCTGAAATATTTGACTAAAAAAAAAGACTAAAATGTCACATTGTTGCACTGAATAAAACTAGACTAAAATGACCAAATCTTAATGATTTTCAGCCTAGAACGTTATGCTTAACGCCTTAAGTTATGCTGATGATGGCCTCTGGACCTCTTGGCCTCTCTTGTTTTCTGTGTTATCAGCATGCAGGAAGTTTTTGTGTAGGTGTGACTTGTTACTGGCTACACACACCTGACACACACCAGGGTTTGGATTTGGACCTATGAATCTAGTAACAATTACTGATTTCAATATTTTAATAAGACAACTTTTAAAGTGGGCAAATTTGAAACTCAACTAAAAATACAATAAATGAGTAATAATAAAATTATCTATAAATCAGTCAGTCATGCCAATCCAAAGGCTAGAGAATAGAAATAGGTTTTAAGTCGCGCTTTGAACATGGAAAATGTAGGGGCTTGTCTTATATACAAAGGCAAATTGTTCCACAACCTTGGGGCAGCAATAGAGAAAGCTGTATCTCCACGGAGCTTCCTCCTCGTCTTCTGTACAAGGCAAGCTGATCTGAGTGAGTGGCCAAGAGTGCTGGACTGGAAGTGCTAGGGTCAAACAGCATTACTTCAGTCTTGAAGTAATTAAAATGGAGAAGGTTCAGCACCATTCAAACTTTAATGTCACCAAGACATGTCAGTAAACAAGCAATTGAAAAACCCTCCTTTCATTTCAACAGAAAATAAACCTGGGTATCATCTGCATAACAATAGAACGATACATCATGGTGTCTGAGGATGAAACCCAGAGGAAGTAAGTAGAGAAAAGAGCAAAGGGCCCAAAACCGAAACCTGGGGGACCCCAGAGGAGCAGAGGGGGATTCAAAGCTGGCAAGACCCACAGGGAAGGTTCTAGCTGCCAAATAAGATCTAAACCACTCTAAAGCAGGGCCACAGATACCCATGACATCATGCAGGCGAGAAATCAAAATGTGGTGGTCAACTGTGTCAAAATCAGCAGATAAATCAAGGAGAATCAGCATCAGACGCAATAAAAATATCATTAAAGACTCCATAGCACGGATGATTCCGTGCTATGGAGTGGTTTAAAACCAGACTGAAGGTCTTCAGGATATCATGTTCATCCAAGAATGCTTTCAATTGAGCATACTTGAGGGTTCTTTGAAAAGAAGCGTAGAGAGAGGTCTTCTTAATTAGTGGTTGCACTACTACATGCTTGAAATTAGAAGGAACCATACCAGACGATAGACTACTGTTAATAATATTAAGGACCAAATGGCCTATACAAAGGAAAACTTCTTTAAAAAATCAAGGGGGTCATTTAATTCAGCTACTACTAGGTCTGTCCTCCTGTACTCTCTGCACCATCAGTCTGTGCTGACACACACACACACACACACACTGAACATCTTCTGTAAAAATACAGTAGTTACAATGAGAAGCCATGATTCCAAATTAAGTTTGAAAGTCTCTGATGCATTGCATTTACAGTCACATTACTACAGTTTATGTGTATACTATGTAAACAAAAAATGGCCTGCATAACATAGTTTCTTACAGTCACCTAAGTACCGACTGTCAGTGAGAATATGTTCATTTGTACCTGCAGGATGCTCTCTGTTTGCTTTGTGCTGTTTAATAATTCCTTCCATAGCACACTTCATGTTTGGAGAAGTTGTAATGAGGCTGGCAGCCTACCATGCTACAGTTGTTTTTTTTTGTACCTGACGTACACATGCAGATTCTTCACAATGGGATTAGGATTCATGTTGAAAAGATATACATTGTGGTTACAGATGTAAGGGCAAAGAGACAGTATAAAGCAACAAACTGAGCTCTGCCTTTACTTACCACTCAAGACCTGCCATTTATTTCCCTTTGATTATTATTTGATTTGCATTTAAAAGGCATCTAGACTCGCTTAGACCAGGCTGGAAAAAGTGTGTTTTAAAATGTCTACATCACATGTTTCAGTGGCTATTTTCCATATTGTGATGTGAAGCCAGTCCAGAAATGTTGAAATATAATCATTACATTGTTCTTTTAACCAACAAATCATAAGCATAAATAGTCATTTTTCAGACATATTTTGTCCTGTTTTCCATGTTCTTTCAATATGCACGTGTTTGAGGCTACAATGATTGTGTCTCCTCCTCTCTTATACCTAATCCAGCACTTATTGATCTTGGATATATATTTTTTTAAAAAGATATATTTTGATGATATTGGTCATTAAAATAGGCACAGACACTATTTATAGAATAATTTAAAATAGAGCTGTACTTCTTAAACTGATTAAATAACAAAAAGCATATAAGACGAGTCTCATCAGCATGTAATGAAATAAACGATTGAACATAACAAATGATTTTAACAAATACTGCAGACATGACCAAATAATAACCTCAATATTCTTCAATTTCTTGACCGACTTGCACAAAGTGCAGTTAAACTGCCTTGTAGATATGACACACCATCCAAGGAATTATGGCCGTGTTGTGTAAATATGCACAAGATTTGTGTTCCACACCAACATTCACTAGTGCAGGAAGTAGTGCGGGCTTTATTTAGCCATTCGGAAAACAAGCATGTAGAAATTAGAGTGGTAGAAAGGCTTGTGGCATGTCTCACATTTATGCTGGCAATAAGTTTTCAGACCTCCAACAAATGTACCTATTTATCATAGATACCAACAAGACTTTTTGTCATATATAAAAATGTCCACAATGTTATTTTTATAGAAATCTGCAAATGGGAGCTGAAGTCAGGGTCCAAATAGTGATATAACAATTGAAAATAGCTTCAAATTGTGGAAAAGAGTTTATAATCCAGATAGCCAGTCCAAATAAACAATAGGCGTAGTCTCAAAGACAACATGATGTCACTATAGCTAATTAAACTCAGCAACAGGTTACACAAACAGCAACAGCTGGAATACTAAGGCATGGGGACTACTGATTCCCTGAGAATTAGGTGATGTGTTGTATAGTAGCTGACAGAGGACAGAGGGACAGGAAAAGGGACATGACAGAAAAGCCCAGGGGCATGGATGTATGGAAAGAGGAAATGTCCATAAAATAGCAAGTGCCTGGGGAACAAACATTCAGGGAACTGTGACACTACAGGTGTTGGATGAAAAACAAAAAATGAGTCAAGATATAACAGAAAGTGGCACATATTCCCAAAAGGGGAATGAGGGAGATGGGACCCAAGTGCAAACTAAGGAGTTTTTATTTTAGGCAGACTTCAAAACATAAAGGAAAACTTAACGTTGACAGAACAAAAGACACAGGAGCCAGAATACGGTGATTCCACTACCGTAGCTTGGTGAGGTACGCCTGAAGCAACACAATCTCAGGTAAGGCACAAACAAAGGGCTACTGAAGTCCAGGCAGCTGTAGAGGAACTCCGTCGGTCTACTGAAGTCCAGGCAGCTGTAGAGGAACTCCATCGGTCTACTGAAGTCCAGGCAACTGAAGAGGAACCTTAGTGGGGGGACGGCTTCGTCGGCGCACTGAAGTCTGGGCAGCTGAAGAGGGGCCTCAGCGAGGACATCTTTGTCAATGAGCTGAGGACCTAGGAGTTGAAGAGGGGCTGACAGACTGGCCGATGTGGAGGATTGCCCTTTTGGACCGTGTTGGACCAGGGTTGGTAGGGAAACTGGGCCTGGATTGGAGGGCACTGAGTTCTGGTTGAGCAGTGCTGGACTCTGGCTGGAGAGCGCGAACCTCTGGATGGGGGGCGACACTAGGCTCTAGCTGGAGAGTGGCAGCACTGGATCCTGGCTGGGCAGCAGTCACACTGGGCTCGGGCTGGGCTGCAGCTCTGGAACCTGGCTTGGATGCGGTGGTGCTGGCAGGGCAGTGGCGTTCGGCTCTGGTGGGGCAGTGGCGCTGGGCTCAGGCTACACAGCACTGGCCTCGGGCTGCAAAGTGCTGGACTTGGGCTGCATAGTGGGAGCTAGGGTTGGTCTCTTCTGGCAGCAATGTTGCTGGCGTCAAGGTGGCTGAACTGGCATGCTCATCGACTGGCTCATCGGGTCGAGACAGTGGAGGCACTGCCTGCAGCTCTGGAGACTGGCTGGGCGGCACTGGGCCCCAGCTGAGCAGCACTGGGCTCCAACTGGGAGGCACTGGGCTCGGGCTGGAGGACTGGAGATGCGGTTAGCCCTTTCTAACGGTGGCGTCGCCGGCATCAAGGCTGAAAGACTGGAAGCTCAGGCTGCAAGGCTGGGAACTGGCCCCCTCTGACGCCACTGTTGTTGTGAAGTGGCGGATGTGCAGCTAGCAGGAGCACTGTCCCGCTCCGCAACATCGAGTTTCCGATATCCTACCTTTGTTTTGAAGGGCCCACGTGGGGCAGATCATCTCCCAGGTTCCGGTCTAATTAATGTGACAACATTGTTTACCTGTTTACTCTCTTATGACCCACAGCTCTTATACTCACCTTCAGCCACAGACAGATTGCTGGATTGTCTGCTCTCCACTGCCGAGAGAAGAGAAGAAAACGTGTTTTTCTCAGAACCAGGAAAACTCCAAGAGTCAAGTAAGCCACATCTTTCCCAATTACACTGAAGAGGATTAAGTTTCATTCTGTGGATAAATTATCACACACGAAGCCTTGTCTTCTTTGGCGAAGTTTTTGTTGGACAATTTATATTATTGGAAGTTTAATTTCAAGTTTAGTGTTTCCTTGGTCTGTAAATAAGCCAAGCGAGTAGCAGCTTCTCCCTCCAACCACGTCTTGAGTTTTTTATTTGGAGGAGATTTTCTGTTATAGTAACCACGGGCTGTCAGACCAGACCTTCCCTCTCTGGTCTGTTTTCTGTCAGACCATCGGGGTTCCCTGACCAGGACCATCAGAACCATCAGATGTTGCTCTGTGGGCCCAGTTCTGGTTTCAGGCTTCGATCCGTCTAGACTCCCCCGAGGTTACTGGGAGTGGGTCTAGACAGTAATCATCTCTTCCATAACTCTTCCTGGCAATGCATTCACAACCTACTGGTCAACCATCACTCCACGATCCTCAGTCATCTTCTCATGCCTTGTTTCTTGTTAAAGAAAGAAACCAGAAAAGACTAAGAGTGGTGTTGGCTTTAATTGGTCCTCTAAATCATTGAAAACCTGACAGGCACCATGGAATGAGCCTTAAGCTCCTGCCAGATGGCATGAGCCTCTGCCAGTGTCAGCAGCAAGGCAGACTCATCATCTGGCACTGGAGGGAAGCGAGTCGGTGTTGAAGCCTGGGCTGGTCGGAGACTGGGAAGCCAGCGGCGAGCATTGAGTAGCTGGTGTCAGAGACTGTGAAGCCAGCGTTAAGGGGTGAAGTTCCAGCGGTGAAGGCTGGGGGGCCCAGCATCGAGGCCTGAGTAGATATTCTGTGGGACTGGAAGGCCACAAGGTGGTAGCACAACCCTCGAGCCGACCCGATCGGGACCCAGAGGCGCTGGCACTCCTCCATCAAGGAGTGAACTGTGGTTACCCAAGCTAACAATTGGTCTGCCCTCTGCGTGGTCACGTAGTCAGGAGGAGGTATGAACTGCTTCTTTAGCCCAGTGCAATACTCCAGGACTTCCCAGTACTCTGGGCTTTCCGGATAATTTCCCTAAGGGTACCCAGAAGAATGGAGGTGAGTGTCCTCCCTAGTTGCTGGGACCATTATAGGGTCCCAGCAACTTATAGACTTATAGATTATTCTGTCACGTATTCCTGAAGGAGGAATGAGGGAGATGGGACCCAATTGCAAAATAGGGAGTTTTTATTTTAGACAGACTTCAAAACAAAGGAAAACTGTGACAAAACAAAAGACACAGGAGCCAGCACACGGTGATTCTACTACCGTAGCGTAGTGAGGTCGGTGAGGTACGCCTCGTTTGGCTGAATAAAATTTCACTGCAGCAGGAGTGAAACTACAAGCAAAAGAAATGGCTGTTCATGTTACACGCATGTAGAAAATTTTAAAAACATGAGGGCTTGATATGACAAATCTGGGGGCATGGAGAAGATAAAACAATTCTCACAAGATATTACATTTAGACTGTCTAGACAGAGGAGCCAGGGGCAGGTGGGATATTACCATGCTACTATTAACACCCATACCTCTGTGTGTGTCTGCATATGGAGAAACAGTGAGAAGCCAATGGTCAGCTGGTCCAGTGGCCAGTTGGGATGCATGAATGCAATGTGGCTGATCTAATCTGCTCTGACATTGACATTGCATGACATTGACACTGCACTCTTTATGAAGGTGAGAACATGCACTGGGACTGAGACCCTGGGGAGTTTTTGTGTATATGTGTGTCTTTGCATGTGTATGTCTGGCTGTATGAGGGTTATGCTATGTGGCTGGCTCACTGAAGGCGGAAGCAGATGTGCTTAAGGTGCAAAAATGCACACATACAGAGGGAGGATAAACACATACAGAACAACTCAGAGCTCCCCAGGTCAGACTGAGTCATTGTTTTGTAGGGTGCTGTGACAGCCAAGCTACATTTTTTTCTCACTCAGATGACGCCTCGCTTTTTATTGATCGCTTTGAGCATTAACAATGGGGAGGTTGAAGTGCAGGGCCAGCACCCACTTTGAAAACACATGCGTGCACACACACAGGTGCACAGAAACTCACATAGTGTGCATTGACATTGAGTGATGGAGAGAGCTATTCTGCTTGAAGGAAGTGCAGTAGAAAAGCACAGGTGAGTTAAGGTGAGTAAAGAATAGTATAGGAGAGAATAATGCTGCAGAGAGGAAAGCTGAGGCAAAAAATGGGAGGTTAAAAAGAGAATCAAAGCAAAGTTAGAGGAAAGAGAATGAAACTGCATCCAAAATATGCTGCAGAAATACAAAATGCAAGAAAACAACAGTATACATTAGCATGCCATTTACACTTTACCCATTTTGAGGAAATAGGTCAAATTTTACTTGAAACACTGTTGGAGTACATGTGACTGACGTTGTGCAGGATTTTTTGGTCCTGCACACTTGTCTTTATTACAATTGTAACTGTCCTAATGCCAACCAGCCATAGTGCACTGTATTTATTTTTTTTATCTGTATTTAAAACAGTGCTTCAGCCCTTTGTATTTTTTAACACATTGCTGTTTTTGGCCTGAACACCAGTACTCCAAGAGGCCAAGCAAAGGAATGAAAGGTGAGAAACTGAAGACAAGGAGAGAACAGGAGTGTTGAGCAGATGATGAGAAGCCATATAAAAAACAGAAGGGTAGAACAGAAGATGAAAGGAAACATGAGAAAAGAAAAGTGAAGGTGAAGTGAGGTAAGCAGAAGATATGGGAGAAGGGATGATGAAAGGAGGGAAGCGAGGCAATAGGTGGAGGGAAAGAAGGAAAACAGATGAAAATTAAAAAGACTTGCAGGAAAGACATGTCTAAAGATTCCTTTAGGGCACTGAATGTGAGACAGTTTGCTTCTGAACCCTGACACTGAGCAGTGCTTCACACTTTTCTGAACTACAGCCTCATCACTCCTGGTATTCTCTGCCACTGTGTCCTGGCCCTTCTGTCTATTTAAGCTTTCCCTCCTTCTTCCACTTACTTCAGATTCTGCAGTGCCCACATATCAGTGGCCAAGCGACGATGCAAAACATATAAAGAGAAATTTGCCAGGAAGCGGTGAACCTATTCCATCTTGTTATTACGTTTATAACCTCCATGTTCTGTCAATCAAATTTCACACTTCTCCTCACACATAAATGAGCTTGGCTGACCCTGTGAAGAGATTTATTGGAAAGGTCTTCAGAGTAACAACGGCTGCTAGACTTAATTTAATTTATTTATTTATTTGGCAATCAGGTACAGGTAGGACCAACAATGAATTACAGCACCATCACTTCCAGGCAGGTCTCCTTGATAACACCATTCACAGGGTGCATTTTTTTCCCTCTATGCACTGAGTTGCCTTGATTTCATTACTGCCTCTGCAGTGCCTGAGGTAAGGCCAACAATTTTGAGCCTTTAAGGGGCAATAAGAGGCAATAAGACAGAGTCCACAGTTTCTGTGTGATTGTCTTACTATATCCTCTCCCACAGAGAAAAGATGCCAGAGGCAGGCACCAGAGCAGCAGATTTAAACAGGCTGATAAATGCTGACCTTTAGATTGAAATGCCCTAGGACACTGTATTCCTACATAATAATAATAACTCCTCTCTGTCTCATCTAGCTATAAAATTGTCAGAAAAGAAACCTGAGTTTCAAATGGGTGTTAAATGGGGAATTGCTTCACAGAACTGGCTTTTTAGCTCCTTTTGTACTGGTTTTATAGATCTTTTTTTGTTTAATTCAGTCTGAGAGCACTGATAAACCCACTGTACACTACTTAAGAGACAATGCTGACCAGCCATGTGTCTTGGCCATTTTAATCAAATACATCTCATCTTGAAAAAAATACAATCCACCCTCACAACATGAGTAGCCACTATTTTACAAAGTTTATGTGGTTGAACACCAGACCTGGGGTCTTTGTGGGTTTCTCCAATAAGTCAGGTCTCTTCGCACAGTCCAAACACATGCAGGTTAGGTTAAATGGTGATTTTAAATTGCCAGTACGTGTGGATGTGAGTTTGACTGTTTGTCTGTGTGTGTCTACATGTCAGCCCCATGATAGACTGGTGATCTGTCTAGGGTGTACCCCCTCTCTTGCACAATGTCAACTGGGATTGGCTCCAGCCCCCCACTCTGGGTGTTTCACCATAAGAGTTAGATAATGGATTGATGGATGAATAAATGAACGGATTGCACAGTTTTCCTTCCTCTTCAAGCTGCCTGTTTGCAGTGTTTTCAGTGAAATATTCCACAGAATATTGTTAAAACTCCTGAGTGAGAACACCAATCAAAAAAAGAGAAGTAAAGTAAATAAAGTATAACCAGAAAGCAGACAAAAACATGCAATTCACCCAGCCATACAGTTCAACCCATATTACTTGCTTTATTGCAACTCATAGTTTATCACTTAAACTTTGAAAATAGTCTTCAAACAAACTTTACTTACATAATGTGACAATGAATATGTCGTATTTAGATAAATCAGCAGTTTCAATAGCAGTCTTACTAGTCTTAATAACAGCACTTGCATTGTCATTAAGTTTTTGACGCCATCCACATGTCCAACACTGAAAGATTATGAAAAAAAAAAAATCCCTTCTCAACCCTATGGGTGGTGTACGTGTCTTCCTCAATCTCAGGTCCTCTACCAGAGGTCTGGGAGTTTGAGGGTTCTTCGCAGTATCTTAGCTGTTCCTAGCACTGCACTCTTCTGGACTGAGAGCTCTGATGTTGTTCAACAACAACCTGCTGTTATGTGCTGGATTGTCTCAGGGGCATCTTTGCACAGCCTGCACCTAGGGTCCTGCCTGGTGTGGTAGACCCCAGCCTCTATCGATCTTGTGCTCAGGGCCTATTCTTGTGCTGCTACGATTAGTGCCTCTGTGCTGTTTTTCAGTCCAGCTTTTTCCAGCCACTGGTAGGACTTTTCGATATCAGCCACTTCTTGTATCTGTCGGTGGTACATACCGTGCAGGGGTTTGTCCTGCTATGATGGTTCTTGCTCTGATATTCCCTATGTATTCCATCACTTGGGGCCATCTTCCTGATGTATTCATGGATCTTTGCTGTTTCATCTTGGATGGTGGCTCTGACGCTCACCAGTCCTCGGCCTCCTTCCTTCCTTTTAGTGTACAGTCTCAGGATGCTGGATTTGGGGTGAAACCCTCCATGCATTGTGAAGATCTTCCTTGTCTTGACATCAGTGGCTTCTGTGTCCTCTTTTGGCCAGCTTATTATGCCAGCAGGGTATCTGATGACCGGCAGGGCGTAGATGTTGATGGCTTGGACCTTGTTCTTCCCATTTAGCTGACTTCTTAGGACTTTCCTTACTCTCTGTAGGTATTTGGCTGTGGCTGCTTTCCTTGCGGCTTCTTCTTGGTTCCCATTTGCCTGTGGGATTCCAAGGTACTTGTAGCTTCCCTCAACATCCGCTATGCTGCCTTCTGGAAGTTCAACTCTCTCAGTCCTGACAGCCTTCCCTCCCTTTGTTGTCATTTGACCACACTTGTCCAGTCCGAATGACATTCCAATGCCGTTGCTGTATATCCTGGTGGTATGGATCAGTGAGTCAATGTCTCGCTCATTCCTGGCATACAGCTTGATGTCATCCATGTACAGGAGGTGGCTGATGGTTGCTCCATTTCGTAGTCGGTATCCAAGGCCAGTCTTAGTGATGATCTGGCTGAGGGTGTTCAGGCCTATGCAGAACAGCAGCGGGGACAGAGCATCTCCTTGGTAGATGCCGCACTGGATGGAGACTTGTGCAATTGTCTTGAGGTTGGCCACTAGGGTTGTTTTCCACAGTCCCATCGAGTTCCTTATGAAGGTTCTTAGGGTCCTATTGATGTTGTACAGTTCCAGGCATTCCAGGATCCATGTGTGAGGCATTGAGTCGTAGGCTTTCTTGTAGTCAATCCAGGCAGTGCACAGGTTGGTCTGCCTGGTCTTACAGTCTCGAGCGACCGCTTTATCCACCAGTAGTTGATGTTTTGCTCCCCTGGTGTCCTTACCCATTCCTTTCTGGGCCCCGCTCATTTATTGAGCCATGTGCTTACTCATCTTAGCCGCTATGATGCCCGACAGGAGCTTCCATGTTGTGCGGAGGCAGGTTATCAGGCGATAGTTGGATGGGACTGCTCCCTTTTGGGGGTTCTTCAGGATAGAGGGTGAGTGAGAAGGTAATGAGTTATTATTCAGCAACACAATACTCAGCAAGCAAGCATGGAACGTTTTTTGTTGTTTGTTGTTATTTTATTGGCCTCAATTGTTTTTATAATTGGCAATTCATTATGCAGATTGGTCATGCAATTTCAAAATGCATTTTGCAACTGACAAATCAATATGCAATTCACTTTGAATCATGTTGGTTAAAAATTTTATTAAAAACAAAATCAATTGAATGTCATATTGCCATGGGTTCATGGCTCTTTATTTAATAGATAGAATAGATTATCTGTTTCTCTATATTTGCGCTTCCACAAACAGCCTAATGGGACACATGGTGGCAGAAAGGAGAACTGCATTATTGAATTTTTTTAGCCTAGATTAAAACCACTGCATACTAGGGGTGGGTAAAAAAACATTTCTATGCATCGTGTTTCTCTTCAAAATGATTTGGAATGAACACAGAAAAGTTAATAATTGATTTTCATATTTGATTTAATAAAGACTGCCAGTTGGACACATTTTACCACTACCAGACTAAAACCGGCTTGTATGTTGTATTTATAAAGATTTTCAACCAGACATTAATGAAGGTCAAACAAAACAGGTTTCAATTGTGGACATTTGTTTGTTCGTTTCATCAATTTGTCACTGTGACTGTAACTTTAGACATATAATATGGAAAAAAAACTGCAAATCATCCAAAATGATCACGATTGATTATATCTTACATGAAATTGGAGCCACATAGTATTTATAGAAATATCTGATTTTTTATGTTTGCCTGTGATTTTCGTGTGTTAATATTGATTTCTGTGGAACAATGTATGTGAATTAATATGATAAAAGTGAGTGGTACCAAGTTTCTCAGCAACACACCTGCTGAGAAACCAAGTGACTGGGGAAAATTGGTTAGAAATGTGCACAGGCAGGTGATGAGCCATGGGCTTCTGCTTAGAAGTATGTTTCCGTCATACTGTCACCCAAGCTAATTCTCTCTAATTCTCTGCTGTTGCTCTAGAGCTGCTGTTGGACAGCTAACCCTGACCCTGAGCTCGGTGGCTTCACATCTGCTAGCGGAGCTAGGCTAGCTGGCTTTTGCTCAAAGGTGCGAATTTAGTGATCCTGGCATCCAAAGCTACCTGAACCTTACAGTTATTACATGTACCAATAACCAACAGTGGCACACCAAGAAGGAGATAGAGGGAGAAAGAGAAGCCATGCTACTAGCTAGCTGAGCTAACTGTTAGGCTAACATGCGCTAAGTCTGGAAATAGCAAGAAGTACTGGGCAAAATAGAAAAGGTATTTGACTAGTACAGGTATATGTAGCGGTTAATGGGTTGTACAGAGAATTTAGTTTTTAGATGTGTTAGACTAAAACTAGTCTGTAGCTAATCTGTAAATGAGCTGTACAGAGCGCTCAGCACAACACACTTCCAACAGGAAGTGAATTTGCTTACCCAGGAAACAGCATCACTGGGTTTAAAAGGTACTCTGAACAAAAGTTATTTAGTTAATTTTTTTTAATGGTATGTTTGGCAAGATGCAAATAGATTGTTGTCTAGGGCGTCTATACCGCAATGCAAAAAGGGCAAATGCATGTAGAGTACAGATTCTTATTTTTCACTTCAGATCACCTTCATCAAGTGCATTAATAAGTTAATAGCATAGTTAAATTGCTGAAATTCAGTGGCCTCAGTTAATTAAATTACCAGCTCATCCTTGCTCAGGTTGGATGAAGAATTTTTGGAAGCAACAGTCTTGACTTTGCACAAACTAAGCTTACGCTTCACAACAAACCTGTTTACTTTTTTGGACTTGAAGTTGAAATAGTCCCTTAGATGTGGGTGAGAAAATGTTCAACTTCAGGCTCAGATGCATTAAAGTCTGTGTTTGGGTCTTGTGTGTCCATTTTTTTTTCATGCCAATCCTTGGCTACTTGGCACATGCTGTGGCTGTGTGGCATGGGAAACAACATAATTTCCTTGCTTATAGTTCGTTTTTGTTATGACAAAATGAACACACTAAAGTTATATAACAGTAGCAAAATTTCACTTTTTAAAAAATACTAAAAAGTATAATTAGACATAGTGCATGCTCACAATGTAATTCCAAGTACAAAAGACATAGCTTTGATTTCAGTCAGAATTCTGCTCTGGCTCTAAGGCTGAGCCAGTTTTTATGTTTTCTTCTAATAACTCAGATATATTTATACTAAGTAAAACACAACTATTTACTAGGTAAGTGAGCTGAAATTGGACTGTAAAATAAAGTCTTATAGTAGTTACCCATCACATACTGTAAGCTTTGCATTATCTAGTAAATTCTTAGTAATTAGGGGACTGTAAAAGGAAGCATTACCATTATTTTTAAACAGACAACAGAATGGAAACAGGCACATAGAGTGACACATGCACAGCAAAATCTCCAGTATTAAATAAACACTTAAAAATGTTTATATGTGGACAGTGGAAACATATAAACACTTTTTAGTTTACTCACAACTCTGAGTTTATTTAACACTGGTGACTCTTCTATTTTGTAGTAGGGCACATATACATATAACTTATCAAATATCTGCATCCACATTTTCTGTTTACTGGTTTTTCCCAGTATACAGTAACTTTATTACAAAGAGGAGGGTGATTAATAGCACAAAAAAGAAAAAGTAACAGCCAAGATAATCAGAATATAAACAAATACAATAAAAAATATACTTAATTAATGTGTAGTACACATTCACCATGACTGTTTGTCATTTATATCGCGGTTTAGCATATGTTACATTATAATGTCTGTAGGTGATGCTCAGCTTACACTGACACATACAGCACCCTGCCTATGCACAGACTATACTTTGGCTCATAGTGTAATTAATGTATATTTAGAAACTGTAGTAAAGAAAAGGCCCTGTGGTCAATTTTTGCTCTTAACTGTGATTGTGTGGGAGTTCTGCCTGTGTAACTGGCATCCCTCTTCATTGTCTCCTGTAAAGTTTTGAATAAGGAACTGTTTTTTCTCCAATGTAGAGTACTGAGCATTCTTCCTTACGCTGGACGGCATATACTACATTGCTCCTCTTTTGTTTAGGTGTCTGGTCTTTAGAGTGAAGCAGCCTGTCTCAGTGTGTTGGTGGGTTTGAAGCGAACTGATATCTGATGTTTCCCAAACACCCTTTTAAGCCTCTCTGAAACACCTGCTACATAGGGAATGACCAGGTTGGCTGATGTGGATGTTAAAGTCCTGATGACTCCTAGTTTGTGTTGCAGTGGGTGATGAGAGTCAAAAAGGAAGTATTGGTCTGTGTGTGTGAGTTTCTTGTAGACTTCTATCTCTAGGTTACCATCAGACCTGATGACGACCTCACAGTCCAAAAAGGCTAGACTATTCTCTTTGGTGTCCTCTCTGGTGAATTGGATGTTTGGGTTTTGATTTTCACCCAGGTGTTATCTACATATCTGAACCAATGAGTCGGTGCCATCACTGTGAAGCTGAGAGCTTTCTTTTCCACTTCTTCAGTGTACAGGTTGACAACGATGGGTGACACATGGGGAGCTCATGGCGCATCCTTGTTTCTGCCTGTAACATTCAGCTCTGTATGAGAAGTATGTGGTGTTAAGACAATGGTCCAATAACAGTAAGAAAATAAAAAAGCTAAATGGGTAAAAAACGGAATAAAAAATAAAGTCAGTAAACACTACCAGAGACTTAATACTAAAACTAGAGAATTATTTCTTAATCTTTATAAGTTAAAATTGTATTGATTACAAATTTTATTTTATGTTATACTATGTTATACTACATTCTGTTATACTAAATAATAAAATGAAATTAATGATCAAAATATACTGCTTTTTCATATAAAATAAAGCAAGTCATGCCTAGATAGCCAGCATTAGTAAGGCCATTTGTGCAGTGTAAATACATCATATTGTCTTTTTTAATGGACTTTTCTTTAGGAGTGTTGCACTAATTAGGGTGACATTCTTACACATTAACATCACAATAACACTGCATGTGTTTTACATATACAAAAACATGTCAGGGTTTCAACAAGGGTGAGGACCCAAATACACACAAGACACAAGGCTAGGAACGAGTGGCCTAACAAACAAGAAACAAGGCAAGGAAAGACACCAGGAAAAACACAGTACCTGATAAATCCATGCAGAAACACAAATCACACAGAGATAGTCCACAGATCACAGAGCACAGTCAGGAACAAGATGACAAGGCAACTAGATCACAAGACAAGGCAACTCTCTCACAGGAAGACAAGGTAACTAGATTTCAAGACAAGAAGATCAGACAAGGCAACTAGAAGACAAGGTAATTAATAGTGATGTTACCCCCAAGATTGAGGCTTCAAACCACGCTTCTAACTCTATAGATTATTTATTGCAAAGCAGTGGGCTGGAGCTCACTTCAGTGGGCTGGAGCTCATCACTAACATCTGAACTATTTCACTGCTTCATTCAGACTGAATCAGCTGACTGGGCCGATTTGACAGGCGGAGCTTTGAAACTTGGTGCGAATGTAGTGTATTTAAGATGGATGAAACGCCATTTCACGTTTTGTACCACATGTACTCTGCGTTACTAATAGCTGTCGCTTTTGTGAATGTCGGACTTTTCAATAATAATGGAGCCATTGCGGAAGCACACATTTCCAATACACCAAGCACAATACCAAATAAAATATCCAGTACACCAAACAAAGTAAAAAAAAAAAACACGTGAAAACACCAAACACAATCATGCCTACTGCGTCATTGCATAATGCAAATATCTTCCCAGTTCAGTATGTAATTCAGAATGAATAATGACAATCCCATCTCAAAATGTATTGTTTTTTTTTTTAAATTACTGTTTCATAAATGGAATTACTTAGGCAGATCATTTTTAATATGTTATACAAACAAAGACAAAAATAGAGGTTGGAATGCCAGGTCATTTCATTAATTGGCGCAACATGAGTTCAGAAATCTTATAATAGACATGAAAGGTTCATCATATTTGCAAGGCTTCATTTGGCTGTGCAACAACCACCATTGCCAGTAGATGTCACCTATGAGTGTATTGAATGAAGCTTCGAGTAGTGAACGGATTTTTGACACAGTGGTTCGAAATTTTTTTGGTTTTGTGAAAAAGTATTCAGTGGTACAATGCCATATTCTGCCAAAGAGATGGACATAAAAATCTTCTGGAATTATTGTGTTCCAGTGTTTTTGATTGAGTCTGTTCTGGCACATACTTAGACACAAAACACTGTAAGAAAGCAGAGTACAGAACTACCGTGCTGTACAGTATTGCGCTGTTTTAGTATATCTGTGTTTATTTTCTTCTCACATTCCTATGTCCTTTGCCTGTGTAAAACAAAAATAATGTTGAAATGTTTAATCCAGCCATACTTTATCTATACTTGCTCATTCCTATTTAGGGAACCTATCCCAGCTGTCTTTGGGTGAAAGGCAGGGGTACACCCTGGACAGGACACTAGTCCATTGCAGTAGAAATGTTTAATAATCGTAACAAGTAATCAAGTTGACAGCTGCAGCTGTCAGTCTATCCAAATACTGTACTGTATGTTTATGTCCTTTCTCATTTTAGATAAATCATAGTGAATTCCCCAAAAGGAACAAATCAATAGAGGTGTGTAGGGGGGCTGGTGCATTGTCATGGAGATGGTTCTGTCTCATTGGTGCACAGGCCTCTGAGTTATCGCTATGGGTCATATCCCTTCTTCACGCCTGCGCACTGAAGAGAAAATTCGTTATGCCCACCTGGTGTGTGCCCCCTTGGGCGAGCTCTCCCCTTTGTTTTCTTCAGCCTAAGCACTGAGAGCAAGATCTTTAAGCCATGACTTTGGCAGACTGCGTTGTCACTAGAATCTGCGGCGAGTGTGATACCGGCTACTTCTTCTAGGACAACCTGCACCCCCACTGTGTGGGCTGCATGGGAGCGGAACATGGCAGCAGAGCCCTCACCACAAGGGCGAACTGCACGTTTTGCAAGCGGCTGCCCCTCGAGGCACTCCTCCAGAGAGTGGAATCTTTCATTCTTGCTGCCGAAGAGTGCTGGCAGACCAAGCAGAGGCCCCATCTCTCTTCTCCCGTCTCTCTCCCACCAAGGAAACTCCTGGCTGGGATGACAAGCTCGAACCCATTCTGGAATTAGCCTTGGCCCTGGAGTTGGACGATTCTGCCTCCTTGCCAGACCACTCGCCAGACGGCTCCCAGCTCCACCCCCTCCTCTACAGGGAGGAAATGCAACTGTCTGCGCTAGCATGCTAGCTGAGTGACCCACGCCGGCCTCTTCTATGCCTCTGCTGGCCATGGTTCAGCTATTACAAGAGCTCCCAGGCATCATCATGATGGCAGCTAACAGGTGTAAGCTCTCCATCCCTCCTGAGCTGGTCCAACCACTCCAGGATGCCCACGGGCGCAGTAAGCGCCATGCCATGTACCGGGAGGAAAGAGCCGTATGACAGCAGTATGTTGGCTGTCACAGAGAGCAACAGAGGGGTCTTCACATGATGGCTTGCCCTCTCTCAGATTTTTATCCAGAGTGGTGCAGGCGTTGCGAGATGGACCGATGGATGGACAAGCTCATCCACAGTCGCCATACTCTTCAGTTTGCATGGCCCCCTCTGCCTTTCAGCAGGGTAATAGAGACTCGCCTCACCTCATCTGCGCATATGCAGGTGTTGCTTACAGAGGTACATAATCTGTTTTCAAAGGGAGTTGTTTCTGTTAACCGTGGATTTTATTCCCATTATTTCTCAGTCCCCAAGAAATCGTGAGATATGAGGCCCATCCTGGATCTGACGCGGCTCAACAAATCAATGCAGGTCAGTAGATTTCACATGTTCACGACGGCCCAGCTCCTGTGCTGTGTTTACCGGGGCGACTGGTTCACGTCGATAGATCTGATGGACGCATATTTCCACGTCTCCATCATCCCCCAACACAGGGAATTCTTACACTTCCGTTTTCAGGGGACCAGCTACCAGTATAAACGCCTGTAATTTAGTCTCGGAGCCCCTTCCGAGACAGGGAATGAGAGTCCTTTTCTACCTCACTGACCTGCTTCTGCTTGCCCACTCTGCAGAGGAGTCATGGCAGCAGACAGCAGAACTAGTGGATGATTTGAGTGCGTTCGGTTTCACCATAAATTGGAAAAAGAGCCCCAGCCCACTCAGTCCATAGTGTATCTGGGGGTGTGAGTTTCACTCATTACAAATGAGGGCCCATCTCTTGAAGGAGAGAGCAGTGACCCTCTCCCCCTAGTGTGTCACTTTGCTCCATGCAGATGCATCACAGCTCGATCGGTGATGCGCCTTCTGGGGATGATGGCAGCGGCTCACCCGGTAGTGCCACTCTGCCTATTGCATACGAGGAAGCTTCGGCGCTGGTTCATCCGACTGAGGCTCGACCCAGTACGCCACCACATACTATCCCTTCCCCCGTCAGTGGGCCCGGATCTGTATTACTGGGGCAACCCTCGTGATAGATTCTAAATCCAAACTGACTCATAGAGTTCTGTAAGAATTTTTTTTTAAAATGGAATGCAGTGTGTGGGTATGTACTTTATACCTTTGTCTGGACCACAGGGTGGCATCCAGCCATCCCACCAAAAATTGCATTCGCTTAATTAGTGATAGAGCAGGGTAATGCAGATGGCCTTCTGGCTCTGCAGTGGAAGATTAACATTTTGTGCTCACAGTGGCAAGTCTTCATCTTGTCATAATATGAGCTCTTCCAAGCATTCATCCAGCCCATCTAGCGCAAGAAATCTTTTCTTACCAGTGATTGGTCTTCTCTTAGTCAGTAAGATTTGGGTTGAAATGCGTAAACATTATTGGACAAGAATGTGAGCTCATCCACATTTATTGGCCATTATGGTTAAAATTTCAGGGTTTTTCCAATAGCAAACAGGTTACTTTGGTAACGAGAATTTCATTATTTCCTTTATGGATCACTGTCTTATTAAATTCCATAATATTTTAAACTTAACCACAATAGTATTATCATCATTTCTGTCCTCTGTTTAAAAAGGCTAGCTGTAATTGCTCAGTCAAGAGGCAAGGATGTTCTTTTAAATGGTTCATTCATGATAAGGTAGAGAGTCAATTACATTTCAAAGGTTTGTATAAACCCATTAAAATGAGAAATACTCTAAGTATGTACAACATTCAGGGTTACTCCATGTGAGGAAAGCAGCCACAAATGCAATCATTTTCACCACATTAATAATGACAATCATAGGCATCACTTATGTATATGCACACACGCTACACACAAATACACACATACCCTTCTTAGCAAATCCATCGTCTGGCTACCTAAAAGGGAGCGATCTTGTCAGATGGCTGCAGCACTGCTGTAGAATTGACCTTTCCATCAAGCAATGTGCAGTAATTTGGGGTAGTACAGCTGAGGATACAAAAGGCGTTTGCTCTAATCAGGATCTGCTGTTCATAGTGTCACGTTTGTTGCTGCTAGTTGTGGAGGGAAAAAAAGGTAAGAGGATACAATTTACAAGCAAAGTTACAAGTCATGTAACTTTCTAGCTTCATAACCATACTGTGTCCCTAGATAAGATTATGGATATCTGGTGTTTCTGCAAAGTGCTGGATTAAGTCTTCTGCCAGTTTTTTCATTCTTTCAATACATAGAAATAAGGCTGCCTTTTTGAGTTGATATGACCAGTTAGGCTGACATTACTGTTGAAAAATACAATCAATATTTCAACACTGATGGGTGATAATGTTGGAAGAAGAACCTAGTTTAATATTTTTGTTAGCAACATTTACACAATTTAACAGCATGTATTTAAAAAATAGCAATAATCATTTTTTTAATATTTCTTATCTTATAAAATTGCCTTTCATTAGGGCAGTTCTAATTAAATCTTATTAAAGCTGTTGAGATTTCTGCTACAGTTGAGTTGACTATCATCTGCATAAAAGTCAGAACTGCTACTTTGCTCTAAAAAGGAGCATATAGTTAATAAATAAGGATCAAGGATAGACTGATCCCTGAGGAACCCCACAAAGGAGGTATATGGACATAACACCACAGTATTACCACAGTACTATGAAAATAAATTATAAAAAAAAATTAAATGGGACAATTTTAAAAGGACAGGATGAACATTTAATTCTCTCAAAAAAAGTTTTAAACCAAGAGTTATCTGAAATAGCACTGAATCAGCAGAACAGATTTTGTTTAATCATTCTAATATTTTACATTAAAAAGTTTTTAGAAGCTGTTACAAGTTTCATGAAAGGGATCAATAGTTTAGTTGGTTTTGTCTGTAGTACAGCTTATGATAGTAAACAGTATTTTAAGGATCGAATGAAAAACTTAATGTACAGAGGTTTTTGGTTTCTTTATTCAATTTGCAGTTCATTTTAAAATTGGCAATTCAATAAGCAATTTGGTCATGCAATTTGCAAATACATTTTGCAATTCACAATTTAATATGTACTCAATACACTTTAAATTATTTTGGTTATAATTTTAAATAAAAAGCTAAATCAATTGCATTTCATATTGCCATGAGCTTTTGGTTTCTTTATTCAAATGTGAAACAGTCTCCCAGCTGTTTGCATTTTCATTGCATGCTCTTTTGGTGTCATGATTTAAATTGAAATGCAAACTGTCACTTCTCTCATCAAGGCAGGTCCATCCTGCAAGCTTGGAGGAAGGGAGTGCTGGTAGAGCTATGAAAACTGAGGCAGAGAAAACACCAAGGTTGGGCAGCAATGAGGATATCTTTATAATATTGCAGTTGATGTGCTAAATATTTAAAATGGATAATGAAACTGCTTTAGGATCATCATCCTGCAGAATGATGACAAGTCATTGTGTGGTTTGAAACAACTGGTCTAATCGGTGCTCACAGAATGCTGCTGTATATTGTACCTCTGCATCCCTTCTGTTGCTTCTGTCAAGAGTGAAATCATCAATAAATGCCAGTTGCACTGGCGGCCATACATGTCAAAGTCTTTACAGAATCACCATCACATTTGACAGATGAGGTGGTGCTTTGGGTCATGAGCTGTTCCTTTTATTTATTTTTTTTTTGATGCTCACTTCTCACTTCTTTCCATCATCTTGACAGGTGTTTATTTTGTTTAATCCAACTCTATCTTTTTTTTTTGGAGGTTTTGCTAACTGCAACCCGCCCTGGGTTCAAGGGGTCTTATTAGGAGCTGACTTCTTATGGTGAATGCGTTTAGGTTAGGGTTATAAAGTTTTTGTTGATAAGAAAACACATGAGAGGTCTATAAGGGTTTCTTACCATTTTCTAGTGTTGCAGTCTCCACCCTTTTTACAGTATACTCAGTAGATGATTTTTATATTCTCTACTTGAGAGTTGTATTCTGTACTTCATAGTATAGGGCAATAGTACAACTCTATCAGAACATTTTTTTTTTATTGCAGGATTTAATACTTTGCAGTTGAATACTTTGGGAAGCTCACATTCTTTTTTCTGCTAGATCTATTTAACATTTCGAAACTGTTAGGCAGAAGATGACATATGCTGTCCTGTATTTAGTTTCTTTTTGCCAAATGGCTGTCAAAACTCACTTCGTGAATTCATGTCATGCTAGTATAAAATGACTGGGAATGGGAAAATCACTGGAATCTTTATATTAATAATGAATTTTTCCTATTGTGATGCCTCTCTGTGTTCGTAATCTCTGCCATTGTTGTGGTCTGATGGGAAATTAGAGCACACATCTTAAATTAGATGCACAAATCAGCTGTCACTCTTCTTTATACTCTCAGTCCCAATTCAATGCTTATTGGAAAATCAGATCACACTTCTGCATGATCTGACTTATTTCTTCTGCCATAACAAATGTCATTAAAGTCCAGTATATTTAGGCTTAAACAAAGAGGAACAAATGGAGGAAAAGATGGTGTCAGACGACAGATAGCACAATGTAAAATGCATTGAATGCGCAGAAAACAAATACAAATAAACACTGAAATTTAGTATTGTCCCTAATAGAAAGACAAGACTATATTCAGAAAGTAGAATGTACTGTTTAAAGTAAAAACTATATTCTAAAAAAAATGAAGGTTTGTGCAAGGCACGCTAGGGTTCATCCAGTGAAGACCATCTTTTGGGAGAGCCCTTCTGTAAGGTTTGTCCCACATAATACAACTCAACAGCTGAGCTAAGTGAATGTATCCATGGCAATGACAGTTTCCCACTTATTGTGGAGAGTTTGTCTCACAGTTTACCTGTTTATTTATGCCCTCTGCCTTAATGCTAAGTGCCCTCCAGAGCCATGAGTGTGACTTCACATGGAGTGACGCTTGTGCAGAGTGAAGTGCTGTGAAGAGGGATCGATTTGGGAAATTGCCTTTGTTTGAAGCATTTGTTTTCAGCTCATTCAACATGCCCTGAAGAATATTTTACCTAAACTCTGGGAAGGGAGAGAAACGACTTAAATATTTTGAAAACCAATGGTTTGGATTAAGAACTAGACTGGTTTAAGTACTGATCATTCATGAGTTTATTTACTTCATTGCCTACTTACTAATGTAATTTAGGGAGAGATGTATATTTACCGTTTGTTATCAATGTATTTATTTTCTTGTAGCATGCAGGACAGTCGAGCGTTGATTAGCACTACTGCCTCACAGAAAGAACTTTTGTGTTTGAATCCTGTTGAACCTTGGGTCTTTCTGTGTGGAGTTTGTTCTCCCCATGTGTGTGTGGGTTTTCTCCAGGTACTCTGGCTTCCTCTCACAGTCCAAACACATGCAGGTTAGTTTATTTGGTGACTCTAAATTGCTCGTGTTTGTCTGTCTCTATGTCTCTGCCCTGTGATAGACTGGCGATCTGTCCAGGGTTATCCTACTCTCTCCTACCCCTACTCTCACCCAGTGTCAGTTGGGATTGGCTCCAGCCCCCTGTGACCCTGGATATGAGGTAGATGATGAATAGATAATTCACCACAATTTATTTAGTTAGTTTTCATTTTCTTATTTTATTCATATAATTATGGACTGGTGATTAATGATGTATGGATAAGAGATGTATGCGGTGCAGTTGGATTTCTGGAGAAAAAAGTATTTATCTGAGCTTAAACTTAACCACATCCAACATCAACCAATGAGATATGCAGTTTGGGTTGAGAATCAGTGTGTCATCTTTGTACATAGCTACCTAACTGCATCTATTAAAATAGCCCACAAGTGTTGGTGAAAGGATGCAATTGTACAACTAGAAATACCATTAATACTGATTATGGTTATAGTTATGGCAGCACAATGTCATATGAATAAAGTTAAACAGCAATTCACTTGCAATAGCAGTCTACACTTAGCATTACATAGCATATTATTTGATTTTTTTGTTGTTGTTTTAAAGTCGGGGCATATACAGTATTTCTTTCTAAAAGTGTAACTATGGAGATGTTTGCAGTGCATATAATGATATATATAGAATATCAAAATATATTTAGAAAGTGTAAGTTAATCTAAAAATATATGTCATGTCTGTGTGTTCAGTTTTGCTCAGAGAATAAAGTAAATTTTTGTATGGAACCTACGACATTACTTCCAATTCTACATTATTGTGGCTCAGCCATTATTGCTGCTGTATCTGCTGATTGTGTTGGTAACTGGGACAATTCAGTCCCAGAACAGCATACACCATACTTCAAGTTTACCCTGGATTATCTAAAGGTTGAGTCATGGCAACCGGACTTCCAGTTTTTCAGTCAAAACGTTTCACCACCCATCCAAGTAGCGTCATCAGTCTGAGGGAAAGCTGGTATGGAACCTCCAATTTATCTTCCAGGTTGGTTTCACTCCCCCATAGTCCCATAGGCTTATTAGGTGAGCTATGTAAATCAGGTGAGAGTCATTAGACCCACACTCCTGAGTTGGTTTCACTTCACACCTGGTCTGAATAGACTCGTTAGGTGAACAATAGAAGTGAGCTCAGGTGAGGGTCATTAGGATCTAATGGTGGACTCATGTGACCTCTCTGATCCACAAACTGGCTGCAGAGTGTGTCCTCCCTGGAAGACATTTGATGTGTTCCTTAATTTCCTGGGAACAGATGAAAGGACAGCCTGGTAGATTGAAGACAGGTTATGTCTGAGCCCTCCACTCCTGTTAAGGGAGGGGTTTTCCACTTGGACATATGTAACTTTTCTGACTCCTCTCTCAAACCATCTGTCTTCTCTGTCCAAAATGTGTACATCACTGTCTTCAAAAGAGTGTCCTGTCTCTTATAAATGGAGGTGCACAGTTGGTCCTGAGGAGCTGCTCCTCCTGTGCTGGGCCATCCTCCTAAGTGGTTGTTTACCCTACATTGTAGGTGCACCTCATAGTTGCAAAACCTCACATGTAAAGGAATAGTTTTACACAGGACATGCTGATTGCTAACATTAACCTACTTGATGAGGCAGGATTTGCTGAAAATAAAACAATAAAACAATAAAATTTGTCTTAATGTATGTGTGTTGTGAAGGAATGGTGAATACGCCTCCTTACACTAAGTCTAACAGTGTTTCACAATTTTTGCATCAATATACAGTAGTTGCATTGTTCATCTATTAGCTTCTATTATCAGTCCATCATTTCATCCACTGGTTCAATGAGTTATCTTTTTAGTCATTTGTTTAGTTTAATCTTTATTCATTTTAACTCTTCTTACTCCCCTGCTTTCAGTTTCATTGGTTGTATGTGTGTGCATTGCCCTGTGGCAAGCATCATTCTGGGACTTTCCTTGGCCATTAGGCTGTCAAAGAATCAAAAGACCCACATCCAGCACTGAATGCATCACATCTCTCTCCGTCTTTCTTCCTTTCTCTGCAGAACTGTTACTTTATGACTGTCAGTGTGGATTTGATGCCACCCATTTGTTTGTCATTTTTTCACCCATTTTTTCTCCTTTTGGTGTTCTTTGTGAGTCTGTTTTTACCCTGCTGCCTTTGCTGTTAGTGCTTGCATTTGCCTGTGTAGTTGATTGACATTTAGGAATATTTTTGAGAAAAATGTGATTTGACCAATGGTGATGTCCTGGTGGGCTAAAGATGCATGATTCATACTCAAAGCTCTCAGTGCATCTGATGTTAAAAATACAGTTTTTAACATTTAAAAACAAAAAAGACAAATAAAAAAAAACATATTTTGGACAATATACTTGAAATATAGTGATAGGCAAACATGTTGGTGTTTGAGAACAGCAGAGAATATTTCACTTTCAGCTCATGAAACCACTAAATTAGGGTGATTTTCATTTCTCAAAAGGGTAAAGTCCATCAAATCCAATGCGAATGCCAATATTAGGTTCCTAATACATCTAAGCAGTGGATGTAAACTAGGCCATGCCTACAAATAACTGAGATGTGCTCCTTGGTCAAATACAGTAAGTGAAGCATAATTATTTATGATTGAGAGCTGATATTTCAACTGCCTACTTAGCTTTTGTACAGGAAGAAGCCACATAATGATGTCTGTTATCTTCTACCATTACACAAAAACTGGAAAAGAATCACAGAAAATGAGAAACTATCAGCAACTAAATGTAATAAAACTAAAGCTATGAATGCAAATTATTTTGTTATGCACTTCCCCTCTTGTACATGGACATGAGGTGCGCTTTATCGCTTTAAGATCTACTCCTGACAAACATATATAAGTAGAGAGTGATGGTCAGTCATCTCCCTCCAACAGCATCTGGTAAAAACTGCTTTAATGGATGTATAAAAGGCTTTGGATAGGGTAAAGTGGTCATATACTTACCCCAGAACAACCTCTAATTATTGACTGGACAAAAGCACAGCCACATAAACCAAGAGAGGTGTGGTCTGTACCAACATTGTAATTAATATAAATGAATATCTGAACCTTTATACCGAAAGGCTGCCCTCTTTCACATGAATCTGTTGTGCAGGAGCCTTTGGCTTGAGCACTAAGACTTTTTGGGATGAGAACAGCTCATTGTTAATGGTAAATGGTAAGCATCAAGTAAGTGTTTTTAGATTCAATGTAATACAAGGCATGCTGTACAGATTGTAACAGATGGTACTGCAGCATCATTAGATGAACTCAAAAATTGTTTTAAGCTGATTGTCAATTTCCTACAATATGTGCAACTTACATCTATTTTGAAAATATACTGTATGTTGCAGAAGATACATAGGCATAATCTAAAAATGATAATGTACACAACTCAATACACTCTGTCTCTGTCACTTAAAACATGTATAGGCGTGCACCTAAACATGGCTCAATGCTGAGATATTCTGGAAACTACTACAAAGTTTGAGATATTATATATCTGAGAATTCTACATCATTTGAGATAGCTGTATTGGCATGCCCTTAAAGGTTTTGGATTGAATTAAATGATGAATTTCAGTGAATGTTCAAGGGTAAATGTACAGATCTGCTGCATCCAGCAATATGTTCAGGCTACTTTAAAAACAACTTGACCATATGCAACAAACACATCAAACATTGCTCAACATCACACACACAAACACATCAAACACTTCTCTCTCTGATATACTGCCTCAGTATACTGACTTCCAAAAAGTATACTGAACAAAAGTACAGAAGATGAGGTGGCCATAAAGTAAACAATGGTTCCTGAATAAAATAATTATCCTTGATTTCACTCTTTAGTTTAGTTACATCCAAGTAAATGGGTAGAGTAAAAATAAACTATATCTAATAAACTATTAATGTTTATTGTAACCTTACATACAATATTACAATATTATTATCACACTATTATGTCAACATGATCACTGATTATTACAGTTCTATTTTTTAAGCTCTTGTGTTTGTCATGGTGTCATGTAGTCATGTTTTAATGATAGATCTACAGTATGTATGGTATGTATATTGTATGTGTATTTTTGTCTCTATGATTTAAGAGTGTTATTTGTATTGTATACCTATAGTTAACATGTATTCCACCTTACCTTATAGGAGTATTGGGGGATGTATGTATTTAAATGAGAATAACATTTTAGTGAGGAATAATTCAGGAATGAGTGAAATCTGTTTTCTAAAGCCATAGGTAGTGACTTGCACAAACTCTAGATTAACAGACATGCAATTAAAAGCATCACAGCAATACCAACGATAAAGTGACATGCTGTGAACCTCAGCAGTGTACAGTCTTACTGTGACAGTATATGGGATTACTATCTATCTAGTCTGTCTCTATCTAGTGTGTGTACAGAACAACCCTTGTTTGGCTGCTACGTTGACATTAATGGAGGTTTCAGAAGAGTCATTCTGCATTCATTGATTGCCCTTTTCAAAATGCACACAACTACAAACCACAATAGATTTGCACTTTTAAAAGAGAAATTTGACAAAATTTATTTTAATAATTTCTTAGCCAATTTAGACCAATGTGGTTTTTAAACACACACTAAACTAGTAAAATAACTTTATGAGTGAGAAGTAGCAATATGTACTGTAACAGCAGATGGGTTTCAATAATTATTATTTTATTAGCAAATGTTCTTTCCCCATTTTGTTTGCTGATGTCATTGACTGATTTGCTCCATGCAGTGACCTGAGGATAAGGACTATTAGCGTTGGTTGAGATCCGGTGTAGGCCATAAAATGTGATTGAGTTCATTTTCATAATGAGTAGATAGTTTAGGGAGCCTTGCAACCTGCATGGAAGCATCTGTTTTTGTTTGATTCCTACATTAAACAATTCAATTTATTTCCAAACTATCAGGCGCATCCATGTTTAAAGAGAGTGTCCTGCAAAGAATGAATCCATATGTCGCAATTACAGTTACGGAAAAAAGTTATGTTACAGTTTTGCGACCTGTAGTGACTGAAGGAATTATGACACAAGCAAAGGGGGAAATTAGGTGATGTTTGAATATATAGTATTTAAAATGGCCAACTACAGTTTGCAAGACTTGTTTGACTATCAAATAATGAAATATTTGTTGGACATTGTAGGACACTTTGTAAGCTCTCTACTTTCATGTGATGTGATTCTGGCTAGTCATCTCCATCATATTGCAGTCACATCCAAGCACACTGGGATGATGTCACAATGGCTTATTTATGAATGTTTACAGCATTTAGAAAGACTGCAACTTGCTGAAAAGCCAGAATAGGAACAAGCCTCCAACAGAACACATATCAACTTAGTTGTCAGCGGCAGGTGAACATAAAAGGAGACAGATGCAAGTATAACAGACTACATCTGTTGTAGTAATGCATTTTACTTCCAAAGCTACTAGTCTGCATCGTCTGTAAATCCTGAAAAACAATAAACTGGCAGCTGCCACCCCACCCTGTCAAATTGAAACTTCAACACTTAGCTGTTAATCAGCAGAGCATTGATGACAGAACCTAACAAACAGTTGTACTTCTCATTAAAGCAGTCATAAACACAGTATCAGAGTGACATGTCTTACATCCAACCAGGTGTTTAATTTTTCTGTGCAGAAGCATCAACCACACTGTTTAATTGTAGAATTCTGAACAAATCATATCATAAAGTTAAGAAGACAAGTGAGTTCTGACTCATGTCGACTGTCAATTTGACAAACTGCTCGCTGGGATTTGTACTTCATTAGCTTTGTTTTTTTATTTAAACACATCCAGAGACACCTATATGCAGTCAGTCATACAGGAGATAAAAAAAACTAAACATTTTATGATAAAGTACTTTACCTCTGAAGTAAATGAATTACTGTCACAACCACTGCTGCAAGGAATGGTCATCGTCCAGGTAATCTAACCCAAGCTGCTGTGATTGAATGTTGGAAATAGCTTTTAAATGAGTGGAAGGGAGTGAAAGGAAAGATGCTTTGCATGTGTGTGCATGTGAGCATGTGTGCGCGTGTGTGTGCGTGATGTTAGGAGATAGCCAATCAAAGTATCTGTAACATATTGTGTGGGCACACTGGAAAAATACATGTATAGTTGACTGACCCTCAATGTCTGATTCTTGATAAAGTCATTCATCAATGCAACAATGAAACTGAAAAAAAAAACATTCATTATTGCCTCAACTGAAACTTTAGAAGGTGATGTTAATGTTGAAAAGCCACGAATAAATAATGGCTTTTTAATGTTCACTGTGATTGATTAGACAACTCAAATTTCACAAGCTGATAGAATTGAGTGAGAACCAATGGCTGTCTGGAATAAAATATTCAAATTTCCAGTTCACAGCAGTATGTTGTGCTTAAAAGTGTATTCCTGCTCTTGGAAACAGCAATCTACAAAACAGTTCCAACTCTAGCGCCACCTAATTGTTTGATCCAGAGCTTTTAACCATATGATGCAACATAGATGGTAGTAGTGGTGCATGGTATGTCAATAACAGAAAGACCTCACAATATCCTACACTAAAAAAAAGGTACTATACCTCGCTTTATAAATATTGATATTTGAACGACAGTTTGAATAACAGCCATATGTCTTATGTTAGGTTGCTGTATGGCAGCAGGCAGCACTGTGTGTGTCTATGTGTACAGTGCTCTGCTGTAGAGTGGGAGTGTCAACTGCTCTTTTCTCTCATGCTTCTCTCTGTAAACTGCAGCTTTCATGGTTAAAAAAAAGGCATGGCTGCAACCAAAAGTGCTCTTGTAGTTGCAGCTAAACTATCTACGGCTTGTGAACTGTGGTGTTACATCAATGTCAAAACTAGAGGGTACAAAAACAGGTGAAAGGTGAAAAATATAGACCTGTACGTTTTAATAATTTGCATACACAAATATCTCTCTTGCCAGCATAGAAAGAGCTGCACATATGTTTATCACAACATCATGCATCATGTTTTTTCTTTCTCACGTTTTTTTTCTTCTCTGTTTGATAGGTGATCTTACACACCACGTAGATTTCCCTCGGCTGCTTTCTGTGCTCGATTGACACGGGGGGTGGTTTTGACAGTTGGGGAAAGTGGGCTCATGGATGTTTGTGGCATTAAATGCTTTTGGTTTCTTTTGTGATTGACTGTACATTGAGTGATTGACTGAGATTGATTGACCACTTCTGCAGAAGTGATTACACTAGGTTGTAGATTTCTCTCTGATTTATAGTATATATAGTAGCAAGCTATAACATACAGAAGCAGCCATATGCTTGTTCAGCCTCTCATTAAAAGGTAGATTTGGCGTCTGTATCAGAAGCCAGTGGTACCTGACAAAGTTTCACTATTTGATGCCTTTGAAATGAAAATCTCTTGTGTCACTTAATAGCAAGGTCTTTGAAATGTTAAAGCTTTGTGACATCAATACGGTCACCTAGTGAATTAAGAAAAGAATTTAAAAGATTCATAGTACAGCATCTATAAAAAAATCAACATTAGTTGGCATTAAATTCAACTTTATGGACAGTGGTTTGCTGTATGAATGTGTGCGTTTGTATGTGTTGTCATAAGAGCACAATTCTCTGTGAACTATGGTGTTACAGAGAATCACAGCTCCGTTGAGCCCAGTGTTCCCTTAGCTCTCAGCAGTGATGAATTTATGAGTTTCTTTACAAATAAAATCACAACTATTAGAGATAAAATTCAGCAGATGCTTCCTATACCTGCAATAAATGAATCTTTTACTACAGTAGCTCTTGAATCATCTGTAGGACCTCAGTTATGTTTAGACTGCTCCTCTCCCATAGATCTCTCTGAATTTACATCAGTAGTTGCTTCATCGAAATCATCAACGTGTCTCTTAGACCCCATCCCAACTAGACTGCTTAAAGGCACCCTGCCATTAATGAACTCATCTTTATTGGACTTGGTAAATTTATCTCTATTATCAGGCTACGTACCACAGGCCTTTAAGACTGCAGTAATCAAACCCTTACTCAAAAAACCTAGTCTTGATCCAGGAGTCTTGGCTAATTATAGACCAATATCCAACCTGCCATTTATTTCTAAAATCCTAGAAAAAGCTGTTGCTAAGCAGCTATCAGACCACTTACACAAGAATGAACTATTTGAAGATTTTCAATCAGGATTTAGAGCACATCATAGTACAGAAACAGCACTGTTGAAAGTTACCAACGATCTTCTCTTAGCCTCAGATAATGGACTTGTTTCTATACTTGTCCTCCTAGACCTTAGTGCAGCATGCGACACCATTGACCACAACATCTTATTACAGAGACTGGAGCATGTGATTGGTATCAGAGGAACAGCGTTAAAGTGGTTCCAATCCTATTTATCGGACAGATTCCAGTTTGTTCATGTCCATGATGAACCTTCCACACGAACAAAAGTTAGTTATGGAGTTCCACAAGGTTCTGTGCTAGGACCGATTCTGTTCACCCTGTACATGCTTCCTTTAGGATATATCATTAGGAAGCACTCTATTAATTACCACTGCTATGCGGATGACACTCAGTTATATCTATCTATTAAACCTGTTAACACAAACCAGTTAACCAGACTTCAAGCCTGTCTAACTGACATAAAGGCTTGGATGACCAGTAACTTTTTACTTTTAAACTCGGAGAAAACAGAAGTCATTATATTTGGGCCTAAAAATCTCAGAAATAACTTTTCTAAAATTATAGCTACTCTAGATGGCATAGCCCTGGCCTCCAGCACTACTGTAAAAAACCTTGGAGTTATTTTTGACCAGGACATGTCCTTTAACTCACACATAAAACAAATTTCTAGAACTGCATTCTTTCACCTGCGCAACATTTCCAAAATTAGGAACATCCTGTCTCAAAATGATGCAGTTTGTTTCCTCAAGGCTAGATTACTGTAACTCATTACTATCTGGATGTCCTAATATCTTAATAAAAAGCCTCCAATTAATCCAGAATGCCGCAGCCAGAGTCCTGACAGGAACTAGCAAGAGAGATCATATTTCTCCTATATTGGCTTCTCTTCATTGGCTCCCTGTAAAATATAGAATAGAATTTGAAATCCTTCTTCTCACATACAAATCCCTTCATGATCAAGCTCCTTCATACCTTAAAGACCTCATAGTACCATATTATCCCAATAGACCACTTCGCTCTCAGAGTGCAGGCCTACTTGTGGTTCCCAGAGTTCTCAAAAGCAGAATGGGAGGCAGAGCCTTTAGCTATCAAGCTCCTCTCCTGTGGAACCAGCTCTCAGCCTGGGTTCAGGAGGCAGACACTCTCTGTACTTTTAAGGCTAGACTTAAAACCTTCCTCTTTGACAAAGCATATAGTTAGGGCTGGCTTCAGGCAACCCTGAACCATCCCTTAGTTAGTTATGCTGCTATAGGCCTAGACTGCCCGAGGACCATCGGTGCACTGAGCTCCCCTACCCTAACCCCCCCTCCCCCCTCTTCTCTCCCACCTCATGTATATTCCACCATTGAATGTTACTAACCTTGTACTCTCTCTCTCCCCTAGTTTGTGCTCTCTCCCTCCCTCTCTCTCTCTCTCTCTCTCTCTCTGTACCTTCTGCAGGTGTCCCTGGTCCTGGAGCTGTTTATCGCTGATGTGCAGTTACTGGCCCCACCAACTTGCAGTGTCTATTTGTTGTTTATTGTTGCTGTTCTTTTCTCTCTGCTCTATCCACTCACCCCAACCGGTCGAGGCAGATGGCCGCCCAAACTGAGCCCGGTTCTGCTGGAGGTTTTTTTTTCTTCCGTTAAAGGGAGTTTTTTCCTCTCCACTGTCGCCAAGTGCTTGCTCATAAGGGAATTGTTGGGTTTTTAGTTTTAGTTTTTGTAAAGTGCCTTGAGATGATTTGTATTGTGATTTGGCGCTATACAAATAAAAATTGAATTGAATTGAATTACATATGGTTGTGCATTCTACAACTCAAAACAAGAGCAGCAGTCAACATGAGGGCTCTCTCCTGCCCTGTATCCTTCACCCTATTCACATACTTGATGTATGTGTGTAATTCTACCAGTCTGTGTGTGTTGGAGAGATCAGTTCACTAATCGTACCCTGTTCGGGGAATACACTTGCTGCCAAGAATTAAGGAGAGCTACAGCAAGTACGTGTGTGCGCCTGCCTGCCTGGATGTGTGCTTGGTGGCTTGCCAGGCAACTGTGTTTGTGTGTGTGTCCTAAGCCAGGATCCTGTGTGTGCTCATATTTCTTGCTTCGTAACCAAACATGGCATCATCAGTCTGACACTCACTGCTAGTGAAGGCAGATATCTGTTTGATGTATGATTCATTTAGCTCTTCATACCCACAGAAATCCATATTGACATCTGGGACCTCTCTCCCTCTGTCGCTCTCTAACTCTGTCTCAGAAATACAGCAGCAGGAGGCTTCTGATCAGATTTGGAATTTTGTTAAGATGTAGAGACAGGAGCTTCACTCAATGATGAATGCCCATGATAACATTTTTCTGATAGCAAGCTGGTATTTTCACTGGTTTATGTTATGCCTTATCATTGGTGGCATGAACATCAATTTGCAGGTTGTTCAGGGAAGGACGGATTTATGGAGTTTTGCTTTCATTTTCTTTGTATGCTGATAAAAACAGATTTTTACAAATATTTGCAAATGTCATAGGTAGGTCAGTGATGGGGTTACATGGAACCATAGCTCCACCAAGAGTAACAATAGGACTGTTGTAGCCTCACCAACAAATGATCTGCATTTGTCAGACAAAATTCTTACAATCGGGGGTTAACCCTCAGGGGTCGACGAACGCGCGTGTGTGTTTTTTGGCATCTTCTCCTGATAACGCAGAAACAAACTTAAATTACTCCATCAGTTTTGATCGTACACGTAAGAGCAATATATAGGGGTTTGGGAGCATGTTATGTGTTATGTGTTATGTGTTTTGGGGAGATGGATTAGTGGCACTGTAAGTGTGGAGGATTGTTGTGGGAGAGACCTCCCTGATGATGTGTGTCTGTAGGGAGAGGGAGTAGTTAAGCTGAATTGTGCAACTAATAAAAGAGTATACAGGGACGTGCGGTGTATGGGGCACGTACACTCATAAAATACTAAGAAGTAGTGTGTGTCTTTTTAGCTAGCTAGCTGCTGTCCAGTCAGGTAGACCTGTTGGATTACTACAATATGATCAAAATACTACCCATCGTTGCACACCCTTTAATAGTATACCAACTCCTATTCCATAAAAGCACTAAAGTCATATAATAATAGGTAGGGGGCTGCTGGTTAAATGTCTCATAGGCCGGTCTGTCTGGAAAAAAAAAACTCCTATGCCAACTTTTTTTGACAAATACATTACACAGCCACAAAGACCACAGTGCCGTCAACCAATTTGGCAGAAAAACCTATAGGGTGCTAAGAGTTTTATGAGCCAATCAGACAAATATGGTATGAAGATGTATCAGCCTGGCCCAAAAAATACATCGGCTCAGCGGGGAAGTACCCAGTCTGCCAGATGGCCAGTCCAGCCCTGGCTCCAAGAATATAGAAACCTTTTTTACATGCCCCAAACACAACTCAAATGAATTACTTAAACATCAAACTCCGCACAGCAGCACACTACTACAGCACACAATGCCCACCTCAAATGAAAGCTGAGACTGTACAGACTCTGAAGATGTGTGTAAAAACACTGTACAACAAAGCATCAGAGAGATAAAAGCCAAAACAACAATGGCAGAAATCGCTTCTCTAAACAATAGCTGTAAAATTTCTCTTATTTTTGCGGTTTTACTGTGAAAAGTGTATTTTACTGGTAAATTCACACTAAATCCTGTTTGAATTGTCTCATGCAACATTCAAATCATTCTGGGTGTTTCTGAAGGGCTTTTCCAGCAGAGTTCTAAAAAAAGGCACTGGGTTAAGGAAACCCAGTTGACAATATTTCTGCTGATAAAATAAAAGACACTGTGATGGACTGGTGACCTGTCCAGGGTGTACCCCTGCCTTTCACCCAAAAGAGAGCTGGGATAGGCTCCAGCAGATTCCCGTGACCCTGGTTAAGGAATAAGCAGGTATAGAATGAAATGAATGGATGGATGGAAAATGAAAGATAACATATAGTTGTGATGGCAGGTGTGTGATATATCAGGTCTAAACCATGTTTTAGTTCTAGTAAACTGTACATGGTGTTTACTATTTTCATAACTTGTGCTCATTGTCTAATAGATCTAGATACATGAAACCTGGTGTAACATCCATCCATCATCTACAAATAGTAGCCTGGGGGCAGCTGTGGCTCAGGAGGTAGAGCAGGTTGATCATTAACCAGAGGGTTGCTGGATTGACCCTTGGCTTCCCTGGCCCACAGGCCGAAGTGTCCTTGGGCAAGACGCTGAACCCCAAGTTGCCCCCAGTGGCTGTTCCACTGGTGTATGTGAGTGTTTGTGTGAGGGAGTGGATGAATGGACAAATAGTGTAAAAGCTTTGAGTACACTTGAGTGTAGAAAAGCGTTATACAAGTATAGGACCATTTACCATCTATACCCGCTTATTCCTAACCAGGGTCACAGGGATCTGCTGGAGCCTATCCCAGCTCTCTTTGGGTGAAAGGCAGGGGTACGCCCTGGACAGGTCACCAGTCCATCACAGGGCCACATAGAGACAAACAACCTCACACACTCACACTCACTCCTATGGGCAATTTAGAGTCACCAATCAACCTGACATGCATTCATTGATGAAAAACAATTGGAGGGTATTAACATTAAGGAATATGTTGGTTTATAACGTGCATGATAGTTATGTATGTGAGTGTTTATGTTTAGAATTCATTAAATGAATTTAAATATTTTCCATATAGACATGATATAAATTTTTGTGCTGGGGCTACAGTTTTAGTTAGGGCTCTTTTGCCTTTTGCAAATGTGGCATGTGCTGTCAGCAACCTGTGTCTGGGGAATGAGGGGCTGGCTTTGGACATCATCCTGTCCCAGGCATGAGCAAGACACACTTGTGTTTATGAGTAATTTTAGAATTGAATGTATGAATGTAACTGCTTAGATTTAGGGACAATGGAAACATCAATAAAAGGCAGCCCCACACACTCCGGTTATCACACAGACCATTAGTGATGTCACCATGTTTACAGACTCAGCAACTTGCTTAGTAAAGTTACTAAAATTAGGATAATAGTCTGCTGTGCTCCACTCACCTTCAAAACATTCTGTCTGAGAAAGGTCTCATTTTATAGGAGCAGTGTAAAGACAGTTGATAGTGCCAGGCTCAGCCAATGAGAACCAAGCTACTTTAGGATTTAAGTTCTTATACAGGGACAAGTGAAATGTCACCTCACCTTCTCTTGTACACATGTCAGTGCGATAATGTCTACCTAAAATGATGGTCACTTTTGGGGAAAATGTAACATGCTCATAATGGCAATGCTAAAATGCGAATGTTTGATTAACGTATTACCATACTAAATATTGAAGATTTCACCTGGCAAATGGCAAAATGGCAAATGGCATACACTTGCATCTGTATGTTTTCACTGCATCATAGAGTTAAATCTTCTTCTTTTCCTTTCGGCTGCTCCCTTCAGGGGTCGCCACAGCGAATCATCTGCCTCCATTCAACCCTATCCTCTGTATCCTCCTCACCCACACCAACTATCCTCATGTCCTCCTTCACTACATCCAAGAACCTCCTCTTTGGTCTTCCTCTAGGCCTCCTTCCTGGCAGCTCTAACCTCAGCATCTTTTTACCAATATAGCATCATAGAGTTAAATAATCATATAGAATCAGACTCACAATGACAGTTGCCTAAATATTTAAATAGTTCAATTTATTTCAACAACAACAAGACACTGCACCTTAATTTACTGACCTCTCTTTCCATTTTCTACACTGTTCCTTTAAATTTGACCAACCACAACTAATAAGGAGCTGTGTGTAGTCACAAGTCTACTTTCAAGGACTGTCCCTGCTAAGGGCAAAGGCAGGAGAAAAAGCACAGAACCTGAAAATGCCACACAGAAAGGCTTCATTACACTGGTTCATTTATGACAACAGAATAGTGCACTGATCTTGTATAAACTTGATAACTAAGTCAAATCAGAGTGAAATCACCTTATCATGTCTCAGTGTTCTCATGGTTAGTGATGAAGCTTATTGTAACATGCCTTGTAATTCCCAACAGAAGGGAATTAACCTGTTTAAATTAATAACCGTTGCTTCCTGCCGCCCACATGCTTTTTGATTCATATTTCACACCCTCACAAGCCTTTGTTCTTCTTGCTGGAGAGACATGCACAGGGGGAACTACTTTAGCCTCAAAATGTCAGTCGCTACTCCTTCCTCGCCAGCTGCTGCTTAGAAACGCTGTTGTTTCATGCTGCTGTATTTTTATCCTCCTCCCCTCTTGTCTTTCTCTTCTCCTGTCTCCTCTTCTTTGTTTTAAATGTTTTATTTTGTGCCAGGGAGATGGATTTTCTTTGTCTTTACACTGCAGCATTGTTCAAGCTCATACTGGCAGTGTACTCTGTTCTTCCCTTAGTGCAGCTCATCTCACCATGTTGTCTGTTTCTGTTGCATTTATACAGACTGTCAAGATTTCAGTCCTTTGAGTATTTGTTCTTGCAACAAAATTTTGGAAAGCAGAGTGTCAGGAGGAATGTTGTTTGCATATTCACCATTTTCTTGTGGCCTGAATAATATGCTCCACCTTAGAAAAAAAAAAATCTGTGTGTTCTAACAGTGGCGCTTTTCCTCTGCTGTGTGCCTTTGAAGGTCTTTTGATGTGTGAACAGTATTTTTGGGTTGAGCTAGAAGCATGAAGGTTGGAGCAAGGTGTAACTGGCCCGATCAAATCCCCTCAAAAGATCAGAGAGGAAAAGTATATATAAAAAGTTATTTATTATTAATATTTTGGGGTTAAAAATCCTTTAAGCATCTATGGAACATGCATTATTGAGTTGATTTTTATTTTAGGAGCAATTAAACCATTCTTTAATATATAACTTGTCAATGTAACAATGTATCTACTACATTTTTTTATGTTCATGTTTTCTATGTTCTGTTCACAATAGAACATAGAAAACATATCAAACGTTTAAACTGAGAAAATGTATCATTTCAAGAAAAACAAGGTCATTTTGTAATTGACATCTTAGAAAAGCTGGGACAGAGGCAATAAAAGGCTGGAAAAGTAAGTATTTATGTTCTATTGTGAATAAAATATGTGTTTATGAGCTTTGCAAATCATTACATGAAAGAAAGTCAGGTGTTAGACACTTCACTGACAGGTGAAGGTTCAGCAGACAAACAAGATGGCAGAACAAGCTGTTCCGTAGGGGCTAGTGTAGCTCTCTGTGTCGCTTTGGACAAATAGAAAGTGGCTGTATTGATATGGTGCCTCTGACTGTGACACCTATTGCTTCATTATAGTTATAATTGGTGGCTAATAAGGTGCCATCATTATAATAAGAAGTCATTATAAGATAATATGATAGTGACATATTCTTTATCTTAAAGAAAAATGTGATGGTTAGTTAGTTGTGAGATCAGAGTGTGATTGGTGCTGCTCTCCTGGCCATACTGACTTATATCCTGCAGAATATATTATGTTCCTTCTGGTAGCTATTGCAGAGTCACCTAATGAAAATGTGTCAGTAAATGTAATGTTTAAGAACTCATTTGTGGCTGCATCAGTCAGAATTCTTAATTGTTGCAAATGGGAACCAAGTGACATAGCCAGGACATAGGTAACTTCTTTAAAACAGACAAACGGCTTTGGATACGTAAGTTATGTTTGTCCTGTATGTATGTGTTTGTATCGGTTGGCGCTTTCAAATGTGTGCAATGTGGAGCCTACCACAAATTTCCTCAAGGTCAAAAAAATAAATCTTAATTTCTAGTGAGGGTGTTCACAAACACACTGGAATCCTGAAAATCTGTCTTCTGTGTTATCATGCATGTAACAATCGTATTCTGCTTCCAGACACCTGGATAAGCTCAGCAAACACTGTTAATGAATTCATTTCCCATTTCTTACCTTCATTTTAATTAAACCATAATCATAGTGGTGGCGCAGAAAACTCTCATATGTTTTTGAAAGAAATGTGACTGTGATGTTAGTTTGTGATTTTTGGCAACATTGTTCAGCTTAGAAAATGTAATGTTTTTGTACTGCACAGGGATTAGAGGTAGGTTGTGTGAATACTTGGAGTACAAAGTGCAGAACTTTAACATCAGGCTGTGATCAAGTAGACCCCCACGATCAGTCATCATTGTTCCAGTTTGACTTCTGTTCTTGGTCAGTGGTATTTTTGTCACCTGAGTGTATAGGTCTGCATGTCTTGATGATGAAATGTTGGACTGAGGATTAGGTTATGGAAAGTTGTAGGCTACATGAAGCTAGTAACTTCTGAAATCATTTACTGTTGAAGTTGAAGGCGAATGTTATTTATATAGCTCACATTTGTCTCAAGAAACTTTACATTCTGTTCAACTTCAAAAGGTTGACCATTATTAAATTAGATGTAAGCAGGCAAGAGGGGACTGGCATGGGTCAGTGTCTACAGACCAAAAGGTTTCACATTTGAATCTCTAGGCCTTTCTGTGTGGACTTTGCATGTTTTTCCAATGTATGATTTTTCTCCAAGTACTCTGGCATCCTTCTACAGTTCAAACACATGCAGCTTTCCAGAAGGTGTGAATGTGAGTGTTTGACTGACTAGGAATGAATTAATTTAATGAATGAACATAATTTAACTCAGTTGTTATGTATTACCTTTACACTGGTATGCAAAGCTGGGTTGTAATGCTGCAGGTACTACATCAAATTTGATGTATTGGCTCTTTTAGCAGCAACTTTTTTATGGTAAGTGTTGCAAACAGGTGATCCATCATCTTTAATGATGCCCTCATCATTGTTGGTGTACCCAAAATGCTCCAACACTACTGGAAATGAAGCTTCCCTGTTTGGTCCCTCTGCCATAGTTAATCTAGCGTGTGTATGGCAAGCCGATTTAACATTAAATAGATTTCAATTGAATTGTGAATAGTAATATATTAGTTTTGGATATTCAATAAGATATATTTTACATGTGTTAAATTACAGATTTCTTTAATTGGAGTCCATTAAAGAAATCTGTAATTTGACTTCTGACTAATCAAAATGTCAATGCAGATATCTTAAATGACAGTTGACTAGTCATAAATACATTACAGATATCTTAAATGTGAATAGTGTCTGTTGATTAAATGCTAAAACGGCCTGCCATATTTATGTGTAGTAGCCTCAGTGTCTCTGATAAGCATGGCACTTTAAGCTGGTTGCAAGTTGCAACAGAAACACTCAACAATTATTTAACGGTGACGTGTTAAAGTGCGGATAACCTTGAAATTGGTTAATCTCTGCATCCATCCATCTATTATCCACACCCGCTTATTCCTAGCCAGGGTCACAGTGATCTGCTGGAGCCTATCCCAGCTCTCTTTGGGTGAAAGGCAGGGGTACACCCTGGACAGGTCACCAGTCCATCATAGGGCCACATAGAGACAAACAACCTCACACACTCACACTCACTACTATGGACAATTTTAGAGAGGAAACCGAGGTAGCCGGAGTAAACCCACACAAGCATGTGTGCAAGGAGAACATGCATGCTCCACATAGAAATGTCCCTTACGGGACCTTCTTGCTGTGAGTGACCTGGGACCATCTCTGCATCCCTAGTGGGAGATGTTGAGGCCAGTGGGTGAAGTTGAGTGTATGGGTTTGTTATGTTAAGTGACCTCAGTCAATCACCACCTGCTGCTTGAAACAAATTAAACTCTTTCGCATAGTATTGAGTGAGTTCATAACACAATTTGAAGCTGGAATGTTTTGAATTAGACTGTTGACAATTGTAGCAGTAGTAGTAGCAGTAACATGGCTATTTATATGAAAGCCATGTGGGCAGGAGAAGTTGAGAGAGCTATTGTCAGTGTCAGACTGAAGTGTAAGGCTGTAGCTGTTTCCCAAAGAGGTAAGTGCCAATGCAGACCTAACAAACTCCAAACAGAACTGATACAAAAACTTTATTTTATTGACTAGACATAATACCGAAGATAGAGGACAATAATGTATGTTAGGGTGAGCAAGTGTAAGCGTATTGGATAAAACAAATATAAGGACATACAATGTTGACTCCATTCATGACCTGAAAGTTGTTTCATTTTTTTCCTGTCTCTTTTTGTGCCTTTTGATTCTTAAATCAGATGGAGGAAGTGCAGTAGCAAAATATAACCACTGTGCATGACTGAAGAAAAAGTCTGGATTAAAGCATCAAATTAGGACTAGCATATTTGAGCTTCAGGATTTTATTTTTACGACTTTCCAAATCTTTACATAAGAATTCATGATACTAAAGTAGTGTTTCATTTCAAGAAGAAGAGGAGTACTTTATTAATTTTCAAGGGGAAATTCAATTGTTACAGCAGTTATACTAATTTAAAGTTATTAAATTTAATATTATTTAAATTATATTAATGATAGTAATTAAAGTCATTAATTAAGTAATTAACTTGAATGTAGAAAAATAATAAAGTAATTATTTATTTTTGGGGGTTTGTATGTGGTGTGCGTGTGTGTGTGTGTGTGTGTGTGTGTGTGTGTGTGTGTGTGTGTGTGTGTGTGTGTGTGTGTTATTGTTTATATTGTGGAATTATAGAGTCTTATGGCCGTGGACACAAAAGACTTCCAGTATGGAGTGTATTTTGTCCACCATCCTCCTCTCTGCCACAGCCTCCAGACTGTCCAGTTCCAGTCCAACAACAGATTTTGCCTTCCTGATTAACTTATTTAGTCTGTTGGCCTCACCAGCCTTGATGCCACCTCCCCAGCACACAACTGCAAAGAACAGTGCACTTGCTACTACAGACTGATAGAACATCTTCAGTAGCTTGTTGCACACACCAAAGGAACAGAGTCTCCTGAGGAAGAACAGTCTGTTCTGTCCTTTCTTGAAGAGTGCATCTGTATTGTTTGACCAGTCCAGTTTGTTGTTAATGTGGACTCAAAGGTATTTGTAGGAGTCCACAATCTCTACTTCATCTCCAAGGATGGAGACAGGGACTGGGATCTTCCTGCTCCTCCTAAAGTCCACCACCAGTTCTCTTGATATTGAGCTTTAGACAGTTGTTGTTACACCAATCAACAAAGCTTTTTATCAAGTTTCTGTACTCTTCATTGTTATCATTATTAATGCATCCAATGATGAGGTGACAGGTTCCTGAGTTGTAGTGGAAGTCTGAGGTGTAGAGTGTAAACAGGAATGGTGCCAGTAGAGTTCCTTGGGGTGCACCAGTGCTGCTCATCACCACATCAGATATGCAGCCATCTAAGTGAACAAACTGTGGCCGCCCAGTGAGGTAGTCTTTGCACTTAGCGGTTGGGCTGAATAGTATTGAAAGCACTTGAAAAGTCAAAGAACATGACTCTCACAGTGTTGCCCTGCCTCTCCAGATGGAAGTATGCTCTGTGCATCTTCCACTCTGATGTGTTCCTGATATGCAAACTGCACGGGGTCCAGAAATGACACTTGAGACCTCAGGTGTTGCAGGACCAGTCTCTCAAACATTTTCATGACGTGATGTTAGCGCTACTGGTCTGAAGTCAGTAAGGGAAATGAGACGGTCTCTTTTTGGTAATGGGACAATACAGGAAGTTTTCCATAACTTAGGCACCTTTTTGGGCCTCAGAGAGAGGTTGAAGAGTTGCTGAAAAACCTCTCCAAGCTGTCTAGCACACATCTTAAGTACTCTGGAACTGATCTCATCTGGTCCTTTTGCTTTGTTGGTCTTTAGTTTAGCTAGTTCCTTCTTCACCTGCTCTGTGGCAAAGACTGGGCCTGTGTATTGTGTTGATGAGTAGTCAGATGGTGAGGGCAGGGGAGGAGGTATTGGGGGTGAGGTATACTTCAATGTTGTATGGCTGCTGATCGAGGAGATGGCATCAGTGGGCAATGGGGAGGCAGCATTGGCAGAGATGTTGGGTGGAGGGATGTGAAGAGACCCCAAGGAATCAGCTAAGGTGGTGGAGGGAGGAGAGATGGTGTGTGAGGACACTGGGTCAGAGTAAGAAGCAGAGGTGGTGTCAAATCTATTGAAGAACAGGGTAAGTTCATTAGCAAACTTTGAGTCTCCTTCCACAGCAGTGTGTGACTTCTTATAACCAGTCATTATTTTCATCCCATTCCACACCTCTTTGATATTGTTCTGTCTCAACTTGTGCTCTACTCTGTCTCTATAGAGCTGCTTTGCCTCCCTCAGCTTCCTCTTGAGTTCTTTCTGCACCACCCGGAGTTCCTCCTTGTGTCTTGCCATGAACGCCTTCTTATTCTTGTTGAGGAGTCCTTTAATGTCCTTGTTTATCCATGGCTTATTATTGGGGAAACAACAAACTTTTTTGGCCTCACAGAAGCGGATGTAATCTGTGATGCAGTGAGAGATGCCTTTGATGTCCTCACCATGAGCATCCATGAAAAGGTCCCAGTTTGTAACCCTGAAGCACTCCTGCAGGGCCTCCTCAGCATCCTTTGACCAAACTTTCACATACCTCTTGGTAGCCGACTGCTGTCTTACTACAGGCTTGTATGTTGGTACTAAATATATTAAGTTGTGGTCTGATCCACCAAGTGGGGGTAGGGCTGAAAAGCTGTATGCCTCCTTCACATTGGCATAAAGGAGATCAAGAATCTTATTTTCTCGTGTCGCACAGTCCACATACTGTTTGAGGTTGGTCAGAGTTCCCGAAATACTGACATGGTTAAAATCCCCATTAAATAGTATAAGGGCACTGGGGTGTTTTGTCTGGAGACCAGCGACAACTGTGTGGATGATGTCACATGCACTCTGTGCTGCAGCTGATGGAGGAATGTAAACAGTCACAACAAAAACGAACACAATCTGCTGAACATGTGTTGGAAATGTCTGTCGCTGGCTGGACTGTACTGTATTTGTGTTTTGTTTGTCTTCATCATTTGTCAGGTCCTGGACCCTGAGCATTGCCTTCACTATCCAGCAGCAGCTCTGAGCCTGTATTTAATTATGGCTCAGGTCTTATATTAATAGATCGAGTTGGGTCCAGAATTGATTTAAAGATAATTGCAGGTAACAGATTGGTTCATGTTCATATTGCCTGCCTGGGCAAGTGAAGGTTTGAAAATGGAACCAGAGTGACAAAAGGAAAAAGATAACAACAGCCTCACATATGTGAACTTGTTTTAAAGATATTTTCTGTAATATGTTTTATTCATTCTGAAGTCTAGCTGCCATCCTTGCCACTGCCCCTCCCTCACAGCAAATTTATGATTTCTGCTGCTGTGTGATGTGACTGGGCGTTCTACAAGTTGTGGCCTCTTCATTCATCACATAAAACAGCAGTACTGATGCTTCTGCAGAATTCTGGGTCTGAGTATTACACTCATGCGAATGGGATTGTTAGTAATTTTTATCAATCTGAAGGTGTATTTTGATGCACATATCTGCAGTAGATAAAACAAGTTTAGGTAACAGAAAGAGGGCAGATATAATACAACTGAATAGTGCTTTTTGACTTTGGAGAGGACTGTGTGTGTCCATTTTTGCCAAGCAAAGTCTCAGAAATTGCTCTGAGTTGCAGTAAAAGATGGTCTGAGTACATTTTAAAGAAACACTACTGTAGCCCAAAATGATTGCTAAAATACAACATACCACCCAATCATCATAAACACAGCGTAAGCGGCAACCCTCCTCTCACACCAGCATAACCACAAAAAAAATAAATAAATGTGTGTACAATGAAGTTGTCTTATTTTACCATTTTTTGTTTTTTATCTGACTTACTCTTATCCATAATTTGGTTGGTGACACATCTAGCTCAGGATGGACTGCATGTTGTAGAATGTGTTCTGTCATCCATAGTAACTTTCTTCAGATACTAAACCTTCAGTACAAGATGTCACACTCCAGTCCTACAGTACTCCTGCTTCTCCTTTCCTGATTGGATAACTGCTTCTCATTTCCTGCTCCTCACCATTAACTGACCACTCATCCTGACACTTGGCTATTACTCTGCATTAGATTCTTGTCAGACACTGTAACCCCACCCCCCTACTCTCCCTCACTCATTTTCTCCTTCTTACAACTCCAGCTGCACTCCAACTCTGACAAGGGTGATGGCTCAGTGCGCTACATACTCTCTGGTGAAGGGGCTGGGTCTATCTTCATCATTGATGAGACAACGGGTGACATCCATGCCACCAAGAGCCTGGACCGTGAGAGGAAGTCCCAGTATGTCCTACATGCAAGGGCCATTGACCGGCTGACAAACCACTCATTGGAGGCAGAGTCAGAGTTCATCATCAAGGTCCAGGATGTCAATGACAATGCACCAACATTCCCAGATGGGCCATTCTCAGCCACTGTTCCTGAGATGTCTGATATTGGTAAGACAGGACCCTTACCCAGTGTCTAATAATGCAGGTGTATTGAATAGGTTAAATAAATTTTACAGTGAAGTTTAACAAGTAAGATTTAATGATATAAATTAGGAAACAGAACTCAGAACACTGCACAGAACAAATAAATATGTTTACAGTTTTTAAAAAGCCTTATAACATAAGAAATGTGCTTCAAGAACTTTGTCAAAAATTATATTCAAATGCATATTTTGATAAGATTCTCTCAGGTTTTGTCCTGGCATAGGAAGAATTTTAAATGCATAGAGTACTATGGGTTTAGGCACTAAAATATACCAGGGGTGATTTTAGTATAAATGACATAAATAATTTTTCATTTATCAATTATCTTTATAGAAAGTGCAGGAAAGGGAACTAAACCTAAATCTAATCAGTATTTGCAGCACTTTCCTTTGCCCTTAAAATAGCAGCAGTTCTCTCTGGTTTGACCTGCACTCAGTTTCTCCTGGTACTTTGCAACACCTTGGAGATGCTGCTGCAGTTCTTCTGTAGATTCAGGCTGTCCCAGTGTTTGTGTCTCCTCATGTGATCCCAGACTGACTCCACACTGCCTAGATATGGGTTCTGTGGGGGTCAGACCATCTGCTGCAGGACTCCTGGTTCTTCTTGCCTCTGGAAATAGTTCTTCATGAACTCTAGTGGGTTCTTTTTGGGCTTGTTCCCCCTGCACAATGAATCTGGGCTCAATCTGACACGTGATGGTGTTGTGTGATAAGAATCTAAAACATGTCTAAAATTTCTGCACAGCACTGTATATGAACACATTAACAAAAGAGAATGGCAGATCATAACTTTTGTGTGTGTGTGTGTGTTCAGTGCTTTTGATCATGTATATGTTATGTTCTTCACGGACACCATACTTGTCAGTTAGACAATTATTCACACTGTTTCTCCTACCAGACAGATTAGTAGCCCACTGACTAATCCCCAGAATCAATCACGCAGCATAACTTTGTAAAAACAGAAAACTAACAGAGCATTTTCATTTCAGCCTTCAGTTTTGCTTCTTAGGTCCTGTCTTTGTTGTTCTCCAAATAGATCATTATCTCTCTCACTGTCTGGCTCCTTCTCTTTCCTTTTCTCAGAGCATCTGTCATCTCTCTGAATGTCTCTCCTTACTTTTTATCCTTCCAACTCTGTTCTTCATCACCCATCCCTCCCTTGTCTCTTTCACATCCCAACTCTTCTGCTTTCTCAGTGCTTTCTGCTTTCTCTCACTTGGTTCATTCACCACTTTGCTATTTCTTGCAGCAGTTATATTTCTTCTTCTGTACTCTGCTTCCCTGACCTGCATTAATCAAGACAAATTGATTTGTGTTGAGTCAGGAGTGGACAGTATAGAAATTCATGAGATATGTATATAGTATGCTTTTTAATTAACAAAGGCAGTCTAGACCTTTGAAAAAGTAATGACTGTGTCAGGGTAAGGATTAACTTCTGAGGATAGGCGCAGCAGGAAAACAGGAGAAACAACCTACAATTGTTACCGTATGTAAGTACATTACTTGAATAAATATCAATGTGCAAATGTAGTACTGTCTGGGTTCACCAGAACCACAAAAGACATTATACTGTACAACTGTTTTTTGTGTGAATACACATGAAACACAGCTTATGACAGAAAACCAATAGACTGAATCATAGCATTATACTGTGAAATTCTGAACATACAACTCCCAGCACTGTGATGTTCAAAAAGACACCTTAGCACATTTTGAGCAGACGGGGACTTTAAAACTTAATGTTTTTGCAGCTCTTGACACCTCCGTAGCATAAAGCATACTTCTTCACAGAGCAACATAATAGTACTTACACCTTACTGATGCACTTTCCTTTTATCCTGCTTTTATACTTCCATTACATTTCAGAGAGAAAATTTTAACTTGATGCTACAGTATTTACTTACATACCTAAAAGATCTCAAGTTGGACAAGCAACATTAAATACAAAATAAAAAATATATAAAACCAGAAATAAAGAATGCTTGTATTACTTACGCTGTGGGCAAATAAATACAGAAATCAGTACAGATTGGGGTTTGTGTTAGAGATTTTGTTCCACTAGTTTTACTGAAAACAAAACAAAAAAAATAAGCTGTACAATAATAATAAAATAATTAGTTACTGAAGAATTTAAATGCATCAGGAACCTTAATTTAACATGAACGTAACATCTTAGACTGCCTTTGCCATGAGAACAACTGTGCCGCAGGTCTACCATGATGAATGAAATGGATATAAGCTTTGGCTTCTCCTGTCTGCTGCTACATGGTCAGCCTAATGGGCTGTGGCTCTTTACAAGAACACTGGTGACAACACACACTCTGCTTTAGTGCAGCTCATACTAAACATTCAGAGGGGATGTTTAGAGTGTCACATTTACATAGAAACAAGATATTGTCATATTATGAGAGAAAAAATTGTTTTTATTTGAGATTCTGACCAGAAGCAGGTGCGTCAACAGTGACAATAACATTATGGTTAGTGTTTGGGTTTGCTTGTAATCTAATGTGTTTGGATGGACTATTTTCTGAGCTGCAAATTAGATACTAGGACCAAAGGTTAAAATTGCAGTTGCTAGCTATAATTTTACTTGTCAAAGAATGACAGTACATCTTTAGGTTGATAATGCAAGAAAGAATTATGTTTAAACATTTGGTTGATGCACTACCTTTCCATGTCTTTTAAGCCCACACTGTGACCTTTATAATAGTTAACTTAGCTTTCTGATTGCTTAATCAATTAGAAAACTATAGATAATAATTGCTTCTTAGCAGTATCATGATTCTGCTTCAAGAGAGGTCAAGCGATATTACTAAAATGTCCTGAAAGTCTTTGATTTTCTTGAAGAAGTTCTCACTGTCGCTGTATGGTCCAGTAGGCTTCTCTCTTTTCCTTCAGTTGATTTTGAGATGGTTTACCAGCCCCAAGCTGTTAATATGAGACACACATTTTTTGTAGTTACACAGTAAGCATCATTTTCATTTGGTGACACAACTTTCCAGGTCTGTCATCAATGCGTCCCACTCTCTGCAACCAGGTTTTTTTCTTCTCAGTTGGCTGTGGAGAGCAGTAACCGCAGGAACACATGGGAGGGACATTTTCCATTTGGTTTAGCTCTTCATGTCATTATCCCCTACTGGATAACCTTAACATGGTATTGGTTCTATATCACGTACTCATGCTATGTTGACCAGACTGCTCTGGAACGATGCTAGCTGCAGTGGTTAGTTTTGTTTGGACACAAGCACCATCACTGCTTGGTCAAAAGTGAGTACCTGCACCTACAGTATAATCCCACTCAACAGTGATGTCACAGAGTTAGACCGCTGAAGGTCAGCAAAAGCCGATTTTTCCAACAATTGCGAAGTTAAGCCTTGACTGTACTTTAGGATGTAGAATACAGAATATGTTCAGTTTACTTTTCTAGCCCATTCGTAGTTCGCAAGCTTGTATTGTGGAAAAGTCATGGTCATAAATTTTGGGCTTCATGCGAATGTATGCACGGGGTCAATGATGAATGAGAAATGACATAATTTAAAATGGTTGCAATTCTCAGAATAAGATCAGGATTGACAAATACAGAAATTAAAAATGAGAATTTTTAAAACCGCTTTATTTGTATTTATCATTTCTAATCAAGAAGTAAATTATAAATTTTGTTCCTTAAAGACATAAAAGTCCTGCCATAATGTAAACACTAAACATTTTTCAGTACTCACAAATACTTTCTCTCTTCATTTACATGTGGCAGTGAGTACCAATCACCATTTGCTCCCTTTGTGCAGGAACCTCCGTTTTCCAGGTGACAGCCTCAGATGCAGATGATCCGACCTATGGTAACAGCGCCAAGATAGTTTACAGCATCCTGGAGGGACAGCCCTACTTCTCTGTCGACCCCAAGTCAGGTAAAACTGCTTTTGTGTTCACTTTAAATATATTAAAACTGCTGCAGAGGGGAAGTTCAAACAGAAAGTTATATAGGAAGCATCTATCAGTAGTAGCTCTGTAAACAAGCTAATGATGTCAAAGAAATTACAGTGTAAATGTTTTAAAACCTGTAACAAAGAGACTTTTTACATAGCATTTAATGATGCAAGTGGTGAGTTCCTGCAAATTGCTATCAGCATTGGGGCCCGGCTGATGTAGGTAAAAGTGTCGCAGGTGGGAGAGGCCCTTCAAATAGCAGCCTCCATCTGTTCTACAATTTTTGGTGAATTTTTGGTGCCACTTGGCACAGAACAAACCCTTTATTTTCTAATATGCATTTTTCTTCTGTTAATTTAATTTAATTTCAAACACCCTCTGTGTTTACCGGTTGTCTTGGTAAACTCCAATTTCCATCAATACAGAGTCCTGCCAGATGTTTGCCTCATTGCCCAAAGGATGTTAAGTTACCACAAATGAAACTCAACATTTATTCCAGAACCTTTACATTAACAGTATGGCTGTCAACATTAACGCATGCGATTAATATAAAAAGTTTAACGCGTTAATATTTTTAGAACGCAAATTAAACACAGGACCTCTTTTGACCTAACACCCTCCCATAACTTAGTTGGGTGTGATAAGGTTAAGTGAATGTTCAGTTCAAGCGCATGTCAAATGGTGCAGCAAGTTGCATTTTAAAAAAACATCCTGATGGATGTACTTCATCACACCACACCTTCATCAACAGTACCTTGTTATCTCTGGCAGCCCACATTGTACAGAAAACAAGATCAGCGCTGTCTTCTGAAAATGTCAATAAGCTAGTTTGTCTTAGTAACTGGTTGACTGTAAAGCGCAGCTGCACACTGTTTAAGGTAATGTTCATTTAAAGTGCAGAATGGAAATGTTAAGTTTCTCCTATATGGTTATATAGAACTATATTGCTTACTTTGTACTGACAGAGACAGAGTCTAACAATTGCTTTTTTGGTCTGCTAACAATCTCTACTCACCCTTATGTTATCAGACATTTGAGTTAACATTTTTTATATGTTAATGTTGGAGATAATAAAACTGAAAAAAAGTCTGCTTTAACCTTACTAAATTTATTTTATTCATAAGCTGCGTGTTTAGATTATAAATCCATAAAGTTTCAAATTGTGATTCATTGTGATTAAACACAGCCCATATATGTGATTAATCTGATTCATTTTTTAATTGATGGACAGACCTAATTAAAAGTCTTGCAGCCTTGCCTTTATAAGTAGGCTACCTACTGTAATTGACTTTCTTGTCATGATAAATCTATGAATGGACCAAGTACATTGGCTGTTGCTGTGAACATGCCAGAACAGGGAGAATTCACAGACGAGATGCTGTATAAAGCAAATCTCCTCCTGAGTCCTGCCTTTTCTCTCATTTTCTTCTTTGTTCTTTGCATCTCTCCCAAAGAAAAGCTATCCCACACATGATACTGTGACCATTAAAGAAAAAAATAAAAAGAGAAAAGGCCTTGTAAAAATAGTGTACAGTGTCTTCAGTGAGTGCATTTCAAAGCACATTCCACTCAAGGTGAATGGAATTAATTATTGACAGAGAAGGAGGCCTCAATATGCAAGCTATGCTATCTGCATGGTGGGGGCTTATGTGTGCAGAGGTGCTTATTTGTATATAAAGAAAGCTTCACAATGAGACAACCTGAAAGCAAATCTATTTATTTCAGTTCTGCATCATTTCATTTATACATATTCAGCAGTTATCATGTTCCCAGTTGAGTAAAATAGATAATATGTCTGTCTACTGCTTCAGGCAAAATACAATATGATAATTAATATGGTATCTTGACCATTCACCCAAATACACAAACTGTGCTTAGCAGAGCTGATTTCTTTGATGTCATATTCCAATTAATTTCAAGAAAAACAAATTAGTATTGTATCATCGTTTGGCTAGAGCAATACAAAAAAATGCAACTTAATTTACAACAGCTTCTTTCTTTCTAAATATATATATTCATTTTGCAGTTTATTGGTTGTAAGATGCTACAGTAAAGTCTAATACAACAATACTAATGATAATGTTTAGTATTGTTCAACTATATGATAATTTTATAGGATGTAGTTTGTGTCAACCCTGTCACAGACTGGTGATGCATCCAGACTTACAGGCCTCTTGCCTGCATCAGCTGAGACCACCCACTGTAGCACCCCAATAGCAGTATAGAAAATGGATGGATGGATAGTTTGTGCTGCTGTTAAAATACAGTATATAGCATTACACTGACAGGTGTTTCTCTTTTTTTTGTCCATACCATTTATATCAGTGTAACATAAACACCTCTTTATATAATGCAATACAGTCCAGTATAGTTCAGTTTCAACAGAAACTAAACAATATCACCTTGACTGTTTTATTAGGCTGCAACCATTGTAGCTTGGTGTACCCAATAGATGGCCACTTGCTGATGTACTTATCAATAAAAACAGAAGTGTGAATCAAAATGCTGATTTATCAAGGGGATTTGTCTTTCATTCACTCATGTAGATGATAAAGGTGAAAGCAATGGAACTGCCCATTTTGTGCATTAAATCATTTTCTTGCATGGTGTTAGCAGATCACACCGATGTGACTTCCTGATAGGTCAAAGTGATAGTAATATACTGTATTTAGGCAGGTCTACCTGCTGCCTTGCTTAAGCGAGAACTCTGCTTCACATTAATTTCCTGAAATTCTGCCCCAAATTTTTGAGTATCAAGCGTCCGTTCCCAGCAGACATGAAAGGTGACTCTGAAAGGTTTAAAATTTGCTGCTTCTTGGAGGAGGGCAGTTGTCGTCAGGCTACATTCCCAGGGGATTGCATGTCTTCCAAAGTCAGCCCATTTTTAAGCAGAGAAAAGTCAAAATCAAAAAATCCTGAGATGCTTCTCAAACCACACTTTCAGGTAATCCACTTCCCTGTTCAGTATTTTCAAAACATTCATATTTTTCAACAGCTTTCATATTGATTCTCCCATACAACACTTGTGAACAAGCATGTGTGTTGATTTCTTCATTATTGAGTGCCTAACCTCTAGTGTGCAATTGATGAGTTTGTTCCTGACCAACACACACAGATGCAGAAGATAATGCCTGTTTAGTAATGTGGTCTCTGCTTATTGCACCACAGACTTTGAATGGTCATTTTGGTCTTTGCACCATATGCCACAATACATATACAAACAATACACAAACATACCCACAAAATTTCTCAGTTCTGTTATGGTCTGATGAGAGTCCCACCCTTAAAGCGAGCCACCATTGAGACTAGATTATGTGGATGGAATGTCAGGAAAAGGATCAAAGTCATTGTGCAGGAGCCTGCACAGGAAGTCCAGTTGATGACTGGGGAAAGATCAAGAGATAAATTCTTTTTTTTTTTTATTTTAAATGCTATCGAATTATTGCCAATGTGCAGAGACTTCTGTGGATATATGCAGTTTTCAGTTAGACTTCCAGGTGGGTTTCTAGTTAACTTGCTGCTTAGTGTAATAGCAGCTCCTGCATGGGAGAGGGTGCATCAAAGATTGTGGACAGTGCAAAAATACTTGCATAAACTACACAGATTGGAACAGATAATGTGCTGAGGCCTTTATAATTGGTAGCGAGGCAACTAGACAGTCTTTTGTGATAAACAGACCTCAGTGTCTAAGATGTCCAAATGTACTCAATCTGTAGGTCAGACCTGAGCTAATGGTAGCCAGTGTCAGCAAACATAAGATATTATTGTGAAATAGATATTACTGAGTCAGTTGATTGGCTTGACTTTCTGTTTGCACACTGCGATACTACTTTTACAAATGGTACATACAGTAGACACACTCTAAAGCATTTAAAAGTAGTGTATGCTACACCACAGCATGAATATCAATGTTAATTCTTTGAATGCTCTGAATGTAATATGTAACATTTTTTCATAAATAATTAATAAGACAATCCATCAATTCAATATCACTACAGGGCATATCCTGTCTAAACAAGACCTGAGAAGACTGAAGCTTTGTAGTTGTTTGTAAATGTTCTGGAGACTTGAAATATATATTAAATTCTTCAGTGCAGCTCTGCTGGAAATGTCTACCTATATTTCATCAGTAATTCGCAGGAATATGAAAAATACCCCAAACAACACAGTGCACAGAAATACAAGGTTCATGGGTGTTGTTAACAGGGTTAAACTATTTTAGGCAGTATCATTTCCCTTGGTGGGAGGTTAGATAATAAAAACCTCAGACTGAATGGGCACAGCACCAGCAGCTCCTCCTCTTACTGCAAACAGGCCTTCCCTGCTCTACATAGTTGTCTTATACACCATTTCACCAGTTTCTTTCTCCTCTCCATCCACCGTTCACCAATTGTTACCTATGCTCTCCTGTCTTCTCCAGCTAGCTAGCTGGAGGGATTTATTTGATTTGCTCTCTTTTGAAGTAGTGCTATTTTAATGAAAAAGCATGATTTAGTGAGATCTATTAGGATACACAGTTACTGTTCTCATCTAGTTGGTCTACAAAAACTCCAAATAGGCAAGGTCAGCCACAAAGGCACATGCACAGAAGCATTTGGAAAGCCAGATAACCTCCACTATATTTGTAGTACACTGGTAAGGCAGGGTTTTATCTTTTCGATTTGCAAGTTATTGTCATATATCGCTAGTCCTCTATTGAAGGTCAAACCCTTCTAAGAGATGTTCACAGTATGGTACTGAAATTGCTTTGTTCCTTTGCTATGGTTCTACCTGCTAGCTCTCCCATTTGTGAAACTATAGTTTTAACCAGGCTCTTGTAAAGAAATAAAATTACCTGCATTAAACTTGTTATTTTTACTAATCCATTTGCGCATGTTTGTGACTATCTACTTTTTCCTTTGCAATGGGCATGACCCAATCCAGGAATAGTTTAATGGGTCAGTAGGCCTATCCAAACTGCAGCCAGCCCTTTCTATTTTGTATTCTCCTGTGTTTTGTCCAGATCAGCCTGCTTGTGATGTAGTGTGATGTAGTAATAAAAGCTGGGCACTATTGTAGGAAGATTTTATATCAGAGTGATAATTGGAGGCATTTGACTCTGTTCTGACATCTGAGCTGGCAAGATACATGCACTTGCCGAACTCCAGCTGTAACAAAGTTATCTCTTCTTGACAACTGTTGACATGTATGCTTGGTGTAGTCACTGCCTGAAATGCCTAAAAATATTTAATGATGAAAAGTATCACACTTTAACGCCAAACTCCTTGGGGATTTTTAACCAACACAATTTCAGGAGTCGCATTAATATATATATATATATATATAGAGAGAGAGAGAGAGAGAGAGATAGATAGATAGATAATATAGCAACAAATAAAGCAACATTACAGTTTAAAATAAGGACCAGTGTATCTGTAATTCTGTATTTAGCTAGGAAGGAAAGCAAGTATACATCAGAAGGCAATGATGTCTAAAAGACATCATTTCCACTGACTTTGTATGCAGCTGTGCTGTGCTGCCTCTAAAATTCACTTAACATTCTGTCTGAGCAGCCAGCAATGACTTTCCAAAATTTCATTTTCTCCAGAATTGATTGAACATGATATTAGATTCATATAATAGTAATTAATCTGAGTGGCATCGTACAATAAAATGAGCTGACAGTAAAATGACAGGCTAATGTAAGTTTAATAATTCTTATTTTGGTAGTATGATCTAGACTGTTGAAGTTAATATAATGTTGGGTATTGTGTAGTTGGTTTCGGCTGATAATTATTTGTGCAGCAGTTTTGTTTTCACCAGTGACTCTGGTTAAACAGTTATTTTAAATCAGAGCACAAACTCACAGCCTCTGTCTGATTCCCTAAAATGGCCTGTGAATTCACCTTGTACCAAACTGGAGCTGGCTGCATAAATTTGACCACACAAGCTGAAATATTTTCCAAGTAAATTTTAATTACAATTTTATTCACATTCCACAGAATATAATATTCTTTTTTAATAAACTTATACTGTAAAATGTATATATACTCTCCAATGCAAAGTACCAACATTCTGCTGAATAGGCTGTAGAAATTAATACAATTTTGACATTTGTGGAGAAGAGTTTAAGTGATCATGCCAACATTACAATGTAATTTATGCAAACAGTGGGAATCTGTGCTGATTTCATTATTAAAGAGGGGACACTGCTCTCTGTTGCACCAACAACAGGGAAGACAGGTGAATTTTTATATTAAAATCTTGCCCTTGGCAGCTATAAAACTCACTGCAGGACTCCCACCTTTTCTTAATCTTTATCAGTATGATTAGTGTGACTTTTCCCCCTTTATGCTGCACACAGAGACAGGAAATGAATTCTGGGCTGTGGCCACACACACTCAGCTGCCAGTGTGTCTCTGAGAATAGCAGATGAATGCTAAACACTTGTTTAACATGTTGCACAGCATCTCAGTCAACTGATAGATGAACTTAGCTGTGCAGGCAGGTGGGAGCCAAAGACAACATGTTTGCTGGAATTTACTTGACATTAGTTGGAGCGCAGGGGAAATGAAGAAGGAAGGAAAATACAATGAGAGAAGAAATAAAGAAAAAGTAGAGAAAAAATCAGGACTGGAATCTGTGCTGCAGTAGAAGAAAGAAATTAAATAGACAAGTTAGGAAGCGTTTTTTGTAAGACACTGTGGGGACTTTGCACAAGCTATTAGATTTTGGTGTGGGGGGCAGATGGCTGATCTATGTTTCATTTTTAGAGTTCTTTGGACCACCTGTTAATAAGGAGAAAATTGCAGATAATAAAAATTAATGAAGTTATGCCATTACATTTGCAAGAGCAAATGCCAGAGCCTTACTACAGGACTCAATCTGGAATCAAACTTGCACTGTCAATGTAACAGCGTTAGGCTCTGTACCATCACCATCCTCCCCTACTCCCCTACTGTATCTTACAAATGTCACATACATGCATATGTTTGACATACAGGGGATACAGGGAGGTGAAGTGCCATTCCTCAGGACCTCAGTGCAATGTACAACAGCAAACACCACAACTCCTAAGACTATAAAAGTGTGTTCTTACATTGGCAGCAACAGCTTGGATATAAATAAGATCCAGTTTAGTATGTTGTCTTATAGCACACTTGACATGTTGGTAGAATTTCACCCAAATAATTTTTTAAATGTACATTTAAAAATGTGTTGCTGTTCTGCAGGTAGACCGCTGCAATTATAGCAGTAGCAAATTCCCCTGATTGGCACTTCAAAACTAAACTCCACCAGTGGAGAACAGTGTTTGGACACAACCACAGCATATGTACAAGCAATTGTTCCTGTTATGTTTCTGCTTCTATTGCTAAATATGAAATATATGCAACTCGACATCCTGAAAGCAGCACTACCAGACTACAGTGTTAGACATAAGCTGTGCTATTGTGTATCTGTTACTCATGCTTGTGGCTAAAGGTTTATACATACAACAGAGAAATTTGTTCTCTGTACCAGGGCTGCGAGAAAAAAATGTCATTTTTTTTGTTCTTGACACATCATCTGGGCAGAACTTTTTTCTTGCGTGGTGTCTGACAACTATTGTGTGATTGGTCAGAAATGTGAATGGGTGATCGAAAAGTGTATGTGTTGAAACTTGCTTGGTGGAAAAAGCGAATAACAATTATTCCCCTTTTTGGGAAACACTCCTAAAATTTATTAGTCAGGCCATAAACGACTGTTCATGTTACACAGTGCTCAGATGAGTGAAACTGCACCATTGCAGTTAGGTGATTGTGAACTAATCACCAACAAGGGTTGAACGTCTTCCCAGACCAACCAGATCGACTCAACCACAATGACCAATAAGATGAATTCCCTACCCACCGCGGCAGAACACAAAAAAAGACAACACAGAAATACATAAGACAGAGAGAACCCACAAACACAGACAATCAAGACAATGAAGTAAAGAAGAGACCTGCTTCCATTCCCCATGCAGAGGAGAGAATCCAGTAACCAAAGAGTTGACCACTAAGTTCGTGCCCTCCTCCGTGTGTGGTGTTGTAGTAACCAGCTCACCTTAAGTTGACAATCACCTCAGATAAGCTCCACGGGCTAATCCGGCAGAGCCAGCGGTCAGCGAACAGATGCTCTAGGCCCACAGCTGAAAGACATCCAAGGAACACACTTCCTGTAAAACCTGCTGGCCGCACTGCAGTCGACCACCCCACAGTGGGACGGCCTTAACCTCAGTAAACTCAATCCTGGTGGACAGATAAGTAACTGTGGTTGCGCCGATTGTCTCAAGCTTATCCCAGTTGGCCTCCATAGTTACCAGATAGCTTATAGTGGTACTGTTCAGACCTCACACTCAAATATGAACATAAATTAATTTTAAAATCTCTTTTCCACCACTGCAAAAGCACCTAGTGTTTATACAGCAATTTTAAGATGTTTTAAATAGTTAAACATCAATGATGGCAGTAACTGGTGGAGTTTAGTTTTGAAGTGCCAATCAGGGGAATTTGCTACTGCTATAATTGCAGCGGTCTATCTGCAGAACAGCAATTAGCAAATACATTTCCACCACAAAAGTATATATATATGAACGTAAATTCTAGAGAGAGGGTTGACTGATACAGAGAAACATGGCATGCATGAAAACACCTTATTTGTAATGTAAAATAATGGTCCTTTATTTCCTAGTGATATTTATTTAATGAAAATACGCTTCACAAAGAAAAACATGAAACCTGGATAAGAATTTCTCTTTCCTCCTCATTTCTTTTCCTTCTGACTTTTTTGTCTTCGTTCTTTGTTTTCTGTCATTAACATATTTAGTAATCAGATAAAAAAGACAAGCTACTAGCAAGGGCTTAGCCTCAGTGTTTCTCTGTTAGTGTTGGTAAAAAAGGAAAAACCACCCCATGAATATTGTTGTCATAAGCTGCACCAAACATCCATTCTTTCTTCCTCTTATCTGTGCCATGCTGATATTATACAGTAATTTCCTTTCTGTGCAGCTCTCTGGTGGCCTTGGAAAGGAGGTGCCGGCTCTGTGCCTTCATGCTTGTATGAGCACATGAATTATCAGGAGAGAAAATGATGGCTAACCTTGGACTCTCTGAAGTGGAGAGAATCACAAGATGAAAGCCAAACATTCAGACTGACAAAACGGCTGTGTGGATGTGTGTATGTGTGATTGCAGGGGGATCTTTTCAATATAAAATCCCTCTCTCATTTCTCTTCCTGTCTCACTCTTGCCTTACTCCGTCTGCTGTTGGCTGGAACAAAAAGTTATCTTGTGCAACATCCATATAGTTCTGCCTACCTCCTCACCAGAAGGGGCTAAGAGAAGTCAAAGATAGAATGTAACAAACTGATGAAGTGATGTGGTTAAATAAACTAAACATAAATCTTTGATGTACATTTCATGCAGTGGTTAATACTGAACTTTTTACTCAACTAAAATTATTATAGCTGTTTAGTATTGTAGATATTAGTTACTTCATTATTTTCAATACGAAACATGAAACCTCCGTGGAGTATAACATGATATATAACATGCTCAATATTATATAAAATAACCAACAAGTCCTTCAGCCTCAGAAAATGGCCCATACAAGCCTTTGAGTGGCAAACGTACTGGACCTTTGTTGACATATAAACTGGTTATAATGGCTATTGTTATGGAATCAAGTTTTATTAGGTTTATGCACAAAAAGAGCTTGGTTAGGTATATGCCGGTTATGGTTATAGTAACCTTTGTCATCATGGTTACGATAATAAATGTGGGGTTAGGTTGCAGAAAATCATTCACAATATTTAAACCGATGGGAAAGTCCTGTGTTTTCTGCCCCACACATTCACCTCAAGCTGCTCCTAATGCAAATGTTGTTGCTCTATATACTAGATCACCTGACTTCCTCCTTTACTCATGTCAAGATCAACCACTGTTGCTAGAGGTCATGGCTAAACCTAATTGTAAGATGGATGGAGTGTTCATGGTAATGCAATAACATGTCACCTAGCGAAACAGTGGGAAATCATGGAAGGATTTTTTTAATAGTAATAGTGAACAGCAGAGTTATAATAGCTTTGGATACACACACACAATGCTTGTTAGTAGGACACCACTGAGCATGACTTCAGCCACAATCATATAGTGTAACTGGATTAACATTTTAATCATGTGTAAAGCTGATAACTAAAAGTGATTCATTTTGTACCAAGTTCATTAGACTTTTAATGTGCTCTTGTATTGGGTTCTCGATGTTGTCCTGAGAAAAGCCATCTGCTCAAAAGTAATTACATGAGATAGTTGGAACAAATGTAAAATAAATGGATATTTTAAAAGTTAGTAGGAGAGTTCTAAATTCATTAAAACAAGATTTTGCATTTGGTACATTTTTTCTTTCTCTTACACCCAGCTTAGTTCAAACATGTGAAGTTCAGTTTAGTTCATCAGAACCTACAAACACGGTGTGGAACTGTAGTACTGGAGCTCACATGTGCTTAAGTAATTACTATGAGACTGCATACTCCTAAGTCACTCACTATTTAACAGAACCTAGTTTTAATTATATTTGGTTTTCACACACTGTTCTCCCTGTCAAAAAACTGTCACCATAAAGTTTGCAATATCTTTGTAATTAAATATACATATTACAACCCAAATCAATGCGTGTGAATTCGGACAATTGTCTTTTGACTGAAGCAGTAGAAAAATGAGTTTCATTTTTTTCCCTAGGAAACTTGTTGTGTACACACTATTAGTGGTTCAGGTTGCTTTTTGGGATTTATGAGGTGATTTGAGATTGTATTACAGTGAAATAAACAACCTGAAATGGTCAGTTTCCCATGTTACCCAAATAGAGCAGTTAATGGACACCCAGACAATTTTAGCTGTAACCATTCACCCATCTCAGCAAACTTCCATTGTTCAAATGTCAATCCAAGGTGATGCTGAGAAACATTGTGAGTGTATTAAAATGCAGTTTTCTTCCTATATAGTCCTTTGGGTGCCTTTTTCAAAATAGTTTTTCAAAAGTAGGTTTCTACTTTTGAACAGCCTGAAGAAACCAGCAACTGTCTTCTCAGCTCTGAAACAACTGCTGCTGACCGACAGCTGCTGTTGAATGGAGGCTGGAGTCGATGTCGACTCAATTGACTAGAGACTGTTATTAAGGTTTTTGAAAAAATGTTGCCTATGTATGTGGCTACAGAAACACAATTGTTTTGTTATTGGTAATAACAAAAAGGTAAAATAACATGAAAAGGTAAAATATAGTTTTAAATGTTTAGTAGCAAGGTAGCACAGTAGATGAGTGGTTTGCACTGTTCCTGGTTTGAAACCCATCAGGGACCTTTCTGTGTGGAGTCTGCATGTTCTCCCTGTGCTTGTGTGGGTTTTCGCCAGGTACTCTGGTTTCCTCCCACAGTCCAAAAACATGTATGTCAGGTTGATTGGTGACTCTAAATTGCCCATAGGAGTGAGTGTGAGTGTGTGAGGTTGTTTGTCTCTATGTGGCCCTGTGATGGACTGGTGACCTGTCCAGGGTGGACCCCTGCCTTTCACCCAGAGAGAGCTGGGATAGGCTCCAGCAGATCCCTGTGACACAGCTTAAAGTTCCATAAATGACTACATATTTTTACCTCAACAGCAAGAGAGCAAAAACTCATTTCTAACTATGCTGATGACTATTTTGGATTTAAAAAGTCACATATTGTTGTTGGTATTAATCAGCAGTAACATATTACTTACTTGCTTGTTTATGTTTATAATATGAAACTACTATGATTACAGTTACTAATCTCAGTGATGCTGAGTTACTTTGGCTTGTTCAATCACAATCACAAACTTTATTTCACAAATCCATTAAAACAGATTAATACAGATGACAGATGGTCACTGTCTTATTGGGAATTTGATGAACATTTTAGTCTACGTGGTATCTGGACAGACTGGTCTGGTTGTGATAAAGTTAAGGTGAACAGTGCAGTTTTCTAAAACAGGATAAACTTGACCATCCATCCATTAGCTATACCACTTATCCTGGAGCTGATGCCAGCCGATAGTTGCAAGAGATCAAAATCCCAATTAGTTGTATATGAACTCTGTGTTTTCTTGATGTGGGAGCTGATGTGGCAAATGTTAGCCATAGGTATGCATATATTCTGAAAACTTCCAACCTAAATGACCCATATGGGTGGTTTGTTCCTTCCCTCTAATACGACCTATAAGAGCATCTCATGAAACAGTGCTCCGGTGCTGGCAGACAAAATGGGAAGATTTTAGCTGACATGACAACATGTGTTGCGCTAACAGGTTTAGGAGAGCTTTGTCATCATGGAAACAGTCATAAACATGTTACAATTATGGAACAGGTTTCACTGTAAATAGAAACAAAAAGTACCTGATTTAGATTTTGGTAAAGGTTGTTTTAGAACTTCAATAGAGGACTAAAAATGTTGAGGTGTTAAGAGTTCACAGATAATAGTGAGGGAATGAGAGAGAGTTTAAGTGTCTGACAGAGACAGAGAAAGGCAGCCTGTGTAAGTGTGAGAATGCTATGTAAAGTCTCTGCTGGACAGACTGTTTTAATAATGGTGTAGGAAGGCATTACTATTCACTGTAGTCAGTGGAATTCATCTTTCCAAGTGTGTAAACTTGTGAGGTTGTCAAGTACAAGTCCTGGCCAAACCCTCATCCATTACTAGATGTTGCAGTGAGTGGGATAGAAATAGTGATGATCATTAGCTACAGTATAGCTGATGTTTCAAACATGTTTCTATGTTGTGTCCTGTAATGCAGATGGTATAAAATGTACTTGCAAAAAACATATGTTTGTATTTCATTCTGTAGTATGTATGTATGTAAATTTATCCAGGTCAAAGTGGAAATATTAGTGTCATTTTGATCAAATCTAATGATGCTAAATACTTGCACTGACTTTCCAGAGATTAAATGCGAAAACATTTGCTGAATTCTAATGTGTATGCTTAGCTTCCCTCCCCTTGCTTTTTGATCTCTGTCTGTCTCTCTGAGCTAAAGTAGTGAAAATATCCTCCTATAATCTGCCTCCTTTTCCTTACTTTCTTGTGTCTGTGTGCAAGGGATTACAATGAAAATGAGACAAGAGCATACAGGAGAGAGCTGCATTTATAACATCAAGTACCCTTTTGGGCTGCTCTCATTTCAGCATAAAGGAAGGCTTTTGGTTTTCTGCTGGTGGGGGCCAGGTTTGTGTCAGTCTGTCAATAGGACTGAAGGTAGGATTATACAGCTGTCTGGGAAGAGTAGTCTCACTATGTCCTTTGCAATCAAAATCAATATTGGCACAAAATATAAACACATAAAAATGAAACCCAATGAAAACCAATTCCAGTATTGTGGAATTGTGTCAATTTTTGTTCATGGCTCAGGACAGTTAATCTCTGCTGCCATTCCTGCAGAAGCAGAATTCTTCCAGTCCCTCTAGGTTTTTTCCCACTCTTTCATGCCAGTCCCCTCCACTCATTTCAAACTCTCTCTGCTTCCTTTTGTCCTTTATCTTGCTCTCACTCAACCCCCTCACACACTCTGTCTGTCAGTCTATATGTGTCTCCGGTTACGCTCTGTGATACAGGTGCATAATGTGTGCTGCCTGTCCCGTCTAGTCTGCACCGTGTCTCTCTGCTCGGTCTAAAGGGGCTGATAAGGCCAGATGGCTCTCTGCTTTGTAAGCCTGTGAAGCGAGTAATGCAGTGGAGCAGAGCCTCCAGGCTAAACACTTTCTGCATCTCATGTGGGAGAGGGGTGTGTGTGTGTTTCTGTCCTTGTTACAACCAGTTTAGGTTCAGACCTTCGAAGTGTGGAGGTTTTGCAAAGTAAGGTCATTTTGACCAGTTTTTACTCATGCCACTGCAACTTTTGGATTTAGTTTTGTTCAGTATACTGTCTTAAAATTGTCTTTATGATTTACTGCATTTTCTGTAATGTTCATCAGAAGATGAGTGCACTGCAAATGTGTGGAGCATTTTCTGAACACAGTCTTCCACAACTGTATAATGAGCTCATCCACTGGCTCACACAACTATAGCTCCGTCTCTTGAGCTCAGTTAGTGTTTTTCTTTTAATTTATTTCAAGTAAAGTATACCTGAAGAGGAACACTCAGACAGCATTACAGTTAGTCTAATAACAGTCGTAAAATAAAATGCGCATGAATTTAAACTAAGGTATCAACCTTAAATGTTGTTAGAATGAGACTTCAAATTAGTTTGATATGTTTCTGCATGAAAACATCTTTCACGAAATTAGGAACAAAATGGAACAATAAAAACACTACCCTAGTAATTCCCCAAACTATTTTCAATATTAATCACACAGTAATCTTAACTGTGCAAGTGCAATGACAAGTGCAAGGCACTAGGGCTTGGGAACACAGACTCTATGGTCCATGCATGCATGCTATTTTTGTTTGTGTGCTGTAAATGCAGCAATACAAAGTGCAAAAGGCCTGGGTAAAGGTAAAGCCACATGAGAGGGTTTACAGGGTTTTACAGCATACAGACAAGCAGAACACCAAGTAATAGCCAACTAGTCAGAGGTGTGTGTGGTTTGTCTGTAGCAGCCCAGTGGCACTGGCATGTGACATACTGAAGGTTACCACAGTGAGCAGTTCTGTGTAATGGCTCTGTGCTCTGCTGCAGCACCTCTTAACTGAGATTCAGCAGATTTATTTATATAGTTTCTGTCTTGCTGCCTTCGGATTCAACGCAGATTTAATGAACTGAGTGAGAGGGTTTTCATATAGTATAAAGCAGCTGTGGACATCATATAATGTAAGATTCACTTATATTCACGTGTAGATCAATCAAGACCAATATTTAAGTCAGAACCAAAGTGGTGGAAAGTGACTGAATGACCATGTCATCCACAGAGATACAGTAATCATAACTGAGTTCAACAGGGCTAGCTTTTCAATATTAAAGCTTTATTATGAACATTTTTCATTTGTTGGTTCAAAAGTTGGGAAGACGAAGACTGTCCTCAGAAAGACAGACAGCTGCTGAAATTCCTAAATCAACTTATGCTTTTGTTTACCGGACAAGGGAGAGAATGACCATAGGGATTTTGGCTCTTGCCTGTCAGGAACAAAGGAGTAAGTATCACATCTTTGTTATAGCGCCATAAAACCTCTTAGACAGGAGGTCATAATGCACGATTGGGTCAACAAATCATGTGACATGGGATGCATGATGTGGCTGCATATTAGTTTTAATGCCTTGTCTCTTACCAGCTGTAAATATTGATTTTAATGATGAGCACATCATACCATAACCTAGTGTTCTCTAGGTTTAACAAACAATCATGGAAGTGGCTTATAATGGTCATTATCCGAGATTATTGATTAATACAATTGCTAAAGGCCTTTGTCACTTGAACATGAACAAATGCCATTTTTGACCACTATTACTACAACTCTGCACTTTTGCATTTTTTATTGAGAGCAGACATTGGCACCAACCAGGTGCAGCTCAGTGCAACACGAGGGAGATACTGAATACATAGAAGAATGAAAACAGAATGAAAAGGTAGAGCCAGGGCAATCTTCAGTAATGCCCAATCCTATGAGTTCCTCTGGCATTTTAATGTAGCAAGTGAAGAGAGGAGAGAGAGAGGCTGAAGTCGTTATGGAAGAGAAATGAGCTTAACCCACATGAAGGACCTGAATTTTCAAAATACAAATACACACTGAAAATACGTTAATATACATTTCCCTAAATATGCTATGGTACAATGAACAGCCAACTACTTTTGCTCTACAGGAAAAATACTTTTAGAAGTGACTGGAAGTCAATAATGGCATTACGGCAAATTCACTGTAATAATCCTCTTGACATGACAGAAAAAAGATATTTTGACTCACCAGAGGAAGCAGAGTTTGAACATTTGCTTATGCTTAAAATGTTTTGTCAGATTTATTGAAGCTCAGGTCTCATCCTGAGGACAGCAGATGGTTTAACTCTGAACTTCTAATCTGCAATAACTTTAAAGTTTAATGCTTAGGAAACGACATGTGTGTGGTCCCCGTCCTGAATGATTCCATTACACTGGAGGAAGCGGCTTAATCACACTATATTATATATTACATACTATATTATAACTTGAGACTAATATTTGTGGCTGCTGTATCGGTTTATCTGTTATGATAAATGTCCTGTTAATTGCTAAGATCAGGCACATTGTAAACAGGTCAACAGTTTATCAGATTATCTTTCTAAACTAACCCTACAAAAATAAGATCCAGTGTAATAAAGCAGAATGGCCCTTTAAATGCCTTACCTTGGATGGAGAAACACTATTAGCGAAAGACTCCAGTGAATGTCAGCTAGGGCATCAGTGACAAATGGTGAGTCTGCTTCAAAGCTTAGCAGCTGTACAGAAGACTCTCTAGATCAGGTCAAGGTCCATAAGGCAATACCTGCGGGTTTCACAAACAGGTGACTATATGGGGCAAAGCTGAACAGACTCTTTGTAGGTTTTTGACTGAAAAGAATATGAAAAGAACGTGTAATAAATAGGGAGCAATAAATAATTTTTAATATTTATTTTTACCGACTGCAAGTGCTACATGTTCTACATTGCAGTGGAAATTAGCAGGAGCAGTGATAGATCATGGATCACAGCACTACACTTTTTAATTTAAATAATTTTCAAGTGTTCAAGTCTTTTTTAAACACATGCATCAGTGTTCATTAGTCCATGTAACAATACACTCCACATGATATAAGGACAAACATAAAACTTGTGGACAAGTTACCAAACAAACGGATCAAAAACCCTCCTAAAATAACACTGATGCGTAAATCAACAAATTGCATCCTTTGTGAGGAGTAGCAGGAAGCAGGAACTAGTAAGTGTGAAGACAAGCAGAGAGACAGCTCCTGTATTCCTGCAGATCCCATCAGTATCAGCACCCTGGGCATGAAGTCACAGGACAGGTGTATTTATAGCCTTCAGCCTTGACCACGATTAAACAATTTGGTGGAAAGCATGTAGATTTAATCAACTACTCTATGAAATTATAGTGTATAATTTTGAAGTACTTGTACACATATACTTAATTTAAGTATAGGGAATTGGTAGGAACACCAAAGGAGTTAAGCACCAGCTATGATGTGCTAAAACAACTCCAGAACGCAAGACCAGATGGCCCCACCTGTTCAATCCCTGGTTTGAGTTACAAGAAAGCCTATGACTCCATGCCACACACATGGATCCTGGAATGCTTGAAACTGTACAACATCCACAGGACTCTAGGAACCTTCATCAAGAGCTCAGTGGGAATGTGGAAAACAAACCTGGAGGCCAACTTCACATCAGGAACATTACACACAGCCCGGTGGTGTGTGCCAGTGCAGGTGGAAGGTCACACACCACCAGTGTTGTTGGCTGTTACCAAAAGTTTACTGCAATGAAGCTAAGGGGACACTTAATCAAAAACAAACAGCACATTGCTGCTTTATAATTTTTAGTCATCCTGGGGTTCTAGAAATGATAGTCTCAGTCTGTCCAGATTACAATATCTCAATAACTATTTAATGGCTTGAAATGCTGTGCAGATGGTTCCCAGGAGATTATTGTCATCAAATTAGAGTTTCGGTTTGTTCAAAACTTAATGGTTTATGACTAAATGTCTGCCAAACTAATAAGACTTTTCTCTTTTTTGAATTCACATGCTGTAACTGTGGCTCCTGGCCATCTCCGATCCTATCAGCCTGTACACTACAAGCTGCTGTCCACTATCAGTCTCAGTGCCCAACAGAGTGGATTATAGCTTAACTTTGGGAAATTAGTGAACAATTATTATAGGACGTTTAGGTAACTTGAATCCTTAACATTGTTTATTGTCTCTGGATAAAACTGATCTTGATCCAATACTAAATTCTCCTCATTGATTTTCCTGCTTGTCATTCAGAAAACTGCTTGCCCTGGTCAGAGCAGCTACAGTAGCAAGCTGAAAAAGCTGAACCATCAAAATCCATTTGCTTTAACAAGAGCTACAGCTGTTTTCCATTTGCTTGTTGCTTTGTTTACACTGGTGACCACAGCAGCAACTGTTCACTATCTGAAAGCAAATGAAAACACATTGAAGGTGCTTTCACACAGCGAGCAGCAAGAGGAAACTGCTCACTCTTTGACAGCACCTTTCCTGAACCAGTGTGCTAATCTACTTGTAATGCAATGGTAGATAAGAATATTTTTCTTTCTTTGGCTTAGGGAAAGACAATTCTATAGCCAAAGGAAACTTGTTGAAAAGCCATCTGGCTTTTATCAATATTGTGAAACAGACTTCATGGATAGACTGATGATTTTTTTTTTTAACTTTGTTAAGTGTGGAGAAAGTTTGTGTTAGTGGGTCACTCATTCAACATTAGACTTTCTCACTAAAAAGTCTTCTTTTCCAGTGTGAAAATAATGTTTTCATCAGTAAGCTTTCAAACTGAAGCTGCAATGTTTTCCCAAACCTAACCATCCAGCTGTAGAGTCTAAACCTGACCACATTAGAGTATAAACCTAACTAAGATAAGATAAACTTTATTAATCACAAAAGGGAAATTTAGGAATTTTAGTTTTAAAATATGTAGTTTTTGGTGCCTAAATCTAATCCATACACAGAAAAATTGTCAGTGTTAATTTAACAAAAAAGTGTTTATATGTGACCAGAGGAACAGCATACAGTATAAACTCTTTTTAGTGTTAACACCTGGAGAGTTGATTTAAAACTGGTGATTTTGCTGTGTATGATTGTAGAAGATACACCAAAGACAAACAGTTGAAAACTATATAACTAACACTTTTATGATGTGATAATGCTTAGTCAGCTGTTGTTTTGGGCCATTTGCTGATGAACATGAGTCTTTCACATATATCTTCATTAGACCTGCTCTCATACTGATGACATGGACATATTTTTCTTTCGTCATCTCTGCCTCAGGTATTATTCGTACAGCAATGTCTAACATGGATCGTGAGACCAGGGACCACTACACTGTGGTAATCCAGGCCAAAGACATGGCAGGCTCAGTCGGGGGATTGTCTGGATCCACTACTGTCAACATCACTCTTACTGATGTCAATGACAATCCTCCAAAGTTTTCACAGAGTAAGTGATTCCACACAATGCACTGCTGACAGCAGCAGGTCGACATTGAAAATGCTGTCTCATTTCTATGCTTCATTTTTATCCTGCAGGTGTTGCCAAAGCTTAATTGGTTTAATCACTTGGAGAATAAGATGCATGCTTATAGATTTCATCATGATACAGATAAATTTGCCATAATCTCCAACTTCCACCATTGCAAGTCACATCACTGGTGTCATTGCTGTAAAACATCTGTGATGACAGTCGTTCAATGAGGAATCTGGATTCAATTATTTGCTGAAAGTATTCATTTTTCTCTTTCTGATAAAATTACTAGGCTGTGAACAAAGTGGTGTTGCACCACAAATGGTTCTGCGAGACCTATCCTCAGCATGATGCCTAAGACACGTTTTCAGCAGAGACACAAGAAGCTCTTCTTGCAGTGCATTATTTGAATGTCTCCACCTACATGTGCTTTGAACTGGGCACCAAAATACAACACAGAAAAGCAAAGTCAGGAAGTAACAAACTCTCTGAGCACTATGTTTTCTGGTTGTTGAGCTGCCACAAAAATAGTGCTCTCTCTTGTCTTTCCCATTTTTGGCTTCTTTGCTGCCACATAATAATGCTTCTCCTATTTAATCTTATAGTGCTAAAATGACTCAGCTGTTCTAGTTGAAACTGCAACTGTAAGAGTTTAAAAGTTCAGTCATAACTGGCATCACTGGTGTTATACTGTTGATTTTTACATGTACAATCACAAACTGGCTTAAAATCCTTTGCTTCCTATATGTCAGCTCTCTAAAATTAACAATATATTCACAGTAGTTCCAGCTGAGATACTCTGTTCCTGCTGATGAGCGTGCATGCCCACACTATATGATTAACAACCCCGATACACTAGCTCTGACATACACAATCGTTTGAACTCCTCATGGGGACTTCACATTGACTTCATTGACTTTTCACGTACCTTAACCTTAACTATAAGCATTATTTGCCTAATTATTACCTTAAACTTACCCTAACTTTTCCACCAAGTCATCACTCTAAAATTCAATTATTGCCATGTTTGGATCAGGGTCAGCACAGTGTGTGTGTGTGTAAACAGGTTTTGGTCTCCATAAACCTTGAATAATACCAGACATACAAAACAGGCAAAGGGCAGAAAAAGGATAGAAAATGATTAATATATGACATTTTTTCTGGATCTACAATTTTGTGTAAATGGACAATGCCCATGGTCAGAGAATTACTCACAGACAAAACACACAAAATCATTCTGTGGTTCTGTCACTTTTTTCAGATACTATTGCCTGAGGACAGATCCCTAAAAGTCACTTTTTCACATTATAAATTGTCTTAACTCTTGTGAAGTTCCTCTTCTTCCTGTTATTATAAACTCAGCATATCTTATATGTCTAGACATTACTACACTATTTCCATCAGTACATGTCATATTATTCCCCAGTTTCATTTTTTACCAGCAATACTGTTTTTATCCAGTAATTCTGTTTACCTCTTCTTCCATTCAATCTCTATGAAGTTATGAAAGTCATGAAACCCAGAACTTACTGTTCTTAGTATGAATAGTACAGTCCAGATAGAACCTTTAGAACCTTTGCAGTCTTATTGTTGGCAGTTTAAGAGTGATCAAAAAAGAAGGAAACAGTGTTAAGAAAATATTATTGCTTTTACATAAGAAATGAAAGTGATGAGTGTGTCATGACTGTTTTACTGTACTGATGAAATTAAATCTTCAGAAGCTAAATTACCACATTAACTGTTAGCAAATCCTTCATTGTTTTCAACTGGCCTTCATTTGCAATGTGCCTTTATGTGTTTGCATTCACTTGTAAACAGACTTTATTTGAGAATGTTAAGTGTTATTCTATAGTTCATACACCCTCAGATCATATCAGCACAGTAGGAGCACAGGGTCTCACAGGGTCACTAGAGACAGACATCATTATCTTTACTGCTTATCCTGTAGAGAAGGGGTCACCAACCCTGCCCTGCTTGTTTTCCAACTATCACTGTCCTTTCAGTTTCTGACTGGCTGAACACACCTAATCCAGGTAATCAATAGTGGGTGGGACAGGGACAGCTGGAAAACAAACAGGACACCAGCTTTTGAGGAGAAGCATTGGTGACCCTTGCTATACATTGGTGTAATCATTGACTCAGACCTGAATTTTAACAACCACATAAAATCCATCACTAAATCTTCCTAATACCACCTGAAAAACATTGCTAGAATAAAAGGTTTTCTGTCTAAACAAGATGCAGAAAAACTTGTTCATGCATTTATTTTCAGTAGGTTAGATTATTGTAATGGCTTGTTCACAGGTCTTAGCAAAAAGTCAATCAGGCAGATGCAGCTAATCCAGAATGCTGCTGCCAGAGTCCTTACAAACACCAGGAAACTGGACCATATCACACCAGTTCTTAGATCACTACACTGGCTTCCCGTTAGTCAAAGGATAGATTTTAAAATCTTATTGCTAGTTTATTAAGCACTAAATGGTTGTGGACCAAAATATATTCAAGATGTATTAGTTCCCTATGAGGTTTCCAGACCCCTCAGGTCATCTGGGACAGGTCTACTGTTTGTTCCCAGAACCAGAACCAAACAAAGTGAAGCAGCATTCAGTTTCTATGCTCCTCACTTGTGGAACAAACTTCCAGAACACCTGAGGTCTGCTCAAACTGTCAGCTCATTCAAATCAGGACTGAAAACTCTGTTGTTTACTGCTGCCTTCAAATAATTGTTCATCCTTGTTTCCTTAATGTGTTTTTATGTCTTATTTTAATTTACTTTATTTGATTTAAATTTATTTTATTTTAAATGTCTTTGTTTTTAAATGCTCTTTTCAATACTTTTAATGTAATTATATGCCTTGTAAAGCACTTTGAATTGCATAGTGTATGAAAGGTGCTATACAAATAAATTTGCCTTTGCCTTTCGAGGGTTGCAAGGACTGAGGACAAGTGTTGAGTCTCTGGGTGGATGTCTTCAGGCTGCATGTAAAAATCACTAAATATTAAAATGTAAAATGTAAAGTATTGTAAAGTTGTCTTGTTGTTGCAGAGAGCTACCAGTTGTATGTACCAGAGCTGGCTCCAGTGGGGAAGGCAGTGGGTCGGATCAGAGCCAGTGATGAAGATGAAGGGCAGAATGCTGAAATGACCTACAGCATCACCAATGCAGATGCAGCTGCCATCTTCACCATCATTACTGATGCTGACCACAAGGAAGGAATAATTTCCCTTAAGGAGGTATAAATCAGACATCACAACACAGGCCTACTCTGATGCCTATGTACACGTATAGTATATAATGACTGAGCTGCAGTTTTGGGTGTGACTGTGAGGAGCACTGTAGCAGGCAAGAACAGTATTAAGCTTTCTTCTTTTGCTTCTGCTTTCATTTAGCTCTTTACAGCCATAATGAAATGCTAGTCTGAACAGTATGACAATGTTTTGTCTTTTAGAGGTTTTTTCAACAGGGATCCAATAATGCAATAGTACAGTTTTTGCTGAAAAGCTAATTGGTTTCTCACATCGCTGCAGTGTAATAAAAAAATATTTCAACAATGTTCTGTTCTCTAGCTGTTAAGCAGCAATACAAAATAAAGCAGCTAAGCTTTAAAAGACAAAGTTACATGGCAACTATGCTTTCTTATTTTCTCAAACAGAAGATGAGTATCTGGGATCCAATAATTGGGGTAGATGATTTGCATACTAGACTCTATAGTAGTAACAGGTGAGAACCGTGCCAGGGAGGAAAAACCAAGAAAGAACAGCCTTTGTTTGGCTGTGTCAAAATACAATTTAACCCTGGCACAAGTGTTCACTGGGAACCAAATTTAACTCACTCTCTCAGTTACATTATGTATGGTAAAGCCATGCAACTGCAATAGTACATAAATAGCATGTCTTTTAGCACAGTAGCTGCAAATGTTACTAAGAACTGACTGAGCTTGAAAGGTGTTTCCCATAATAGTAGTGTTTTACTTTGGAAAATGATGCAAAAAGTGAAACAAAGACAGCAGAACTTAATAGGCCTACATATAAAGTATCCTAATATAGGTTTTAATAACTTGACAGCTAGTTTACGTACATAGAGGTGACAGAATTAACATATCCCTGTGGAAGTACCTCAATATCTCAATATTAATCCAATTTTAAGTTTAAAATTAAATGTAATAATTAAAGACGTTATGTACAGCTAATTTGAAACAGCAAATAGGAAATGTAATCATTTGCAGGATTTTGGTTTCAGTGGCAACTTTTTTAACGAAGAAGGCCCTAATTCATTAATGGCACTAAGATGTAGGTTATTCTAAGGTTTAGTCATTAGTACCTCAAATCAAGTTTAGTAGCAAACCATGGTATTGTTGATTATTTCTGGGTAAATTACACAGATTTTATATATATATCCTATTATATGTTATATAGCGCTACACTCGATACTACATTTTATATAGCTGTTGTGGGATAGTACTATATCCATTATATCTGTATGAGCAAAGAAAAAAAAATTCTGTCAAACTGCACTTTTTTCAGGATTGTAGTAAAAAAAGCTGCTGATGATCTGACATTTTGCTTGAGACTCACTTTGATGGGGGTAACTACTGAACTGCTCTTATGATAGACAGCAAAATCAAATTTATTAAGTGAAAGTGCCCCAAAATTGTGCCTTCACAGTTTGAACAGTTCTGTTCTGTTCAACAATACTCAAGTAAACTGTACAGGAAATGGAATTGGACCAAATCCAGCATGCATTGCCATTCCTCCTTGCTTCAGCCAAGCTGAAATCCTTTGAGACAGTCAAGTGTGTCTGATTTGCCTCTGCAGCCTTTGAACTATGACAACAGGAAGTCTGTGGTCAGTAGGAGTGAGCATTACTGGGTTTTCAAAGTGACAAGTTAAAAATAGTTTTGATTTTCTTCATACCTCTTTTCCAGCTGCTCAAACTTGAGAACAGCAGAAGGCTCCAAAATTGCTTTTCTCTTCTTCCCCACAGTTTAAAGTTTGGTTTTGCAAGCTTGTTGTAATAACTATTCTGGGAGTGTCTGATGTTTTTGTGAAAAATTATCAGTGGGTGTTCTCAGGCATCCGTTTCCATTCACAGCTTGGAATTCCCATGGTCAAGGCATGAGAAAATTCAAAGCTGATAGTGTAAAGAGTCATGCTGACTCACTGAAGGGGCAGGTGTACAATAGGTAGTACAGGTAGTACAATAGCGGACGGGTCCTGTGTAAATATTGTATTTTCTGAAAATGACATGTTCAGTTGCTTGTTACTTAGTCCACTATTACTGTTAACTGCCAGTTATTAGCAGTAGGTGATTATGATAAGAAATGAAATTTTCTTGCTTGTTGCCTCACACTGTTGGTCTTTAAAATCTGTCCTTAGTATGATTACCATGCTTTATTCTCCTTCCCAGCCTCTGAACTATGAGAAGAGAAAGGTTCACACACTCAGCATTGAAGGTTCCAACACTCACTCAGACTCCCGCTTCATGCACCTTGGGCCGTTTAAGGATTCCACTTCACTGCGAGTGATTGTGGGGGATGTGGATGAGCCTCCTGTCTTCTCTATGGACTACTATATCATGGATGTGTATGAAAACTCACCTGCTGGCACCCAGGTTGGCACTGTAACTGCCATGGACCCTGATAGCACCAACAGCGCTGTCAGGTAAAAGAAGTAGTTGGTGATGTGATGTGTGTGTTTTTGAATGTGTATGGCTGGGAGTGTTTGGAGATCAGGTGTCCTGGAAGGAAAAGAGGCTTTGCAGTTGTGTTGCTGTGTCACAGTGTGTCGCTCCAGCATGTACAGCAGGTCCTCTGTTGAATTTGACCACTTTGCAAAAGAGTCACTTCTCTGAAAATACTACATTTCCCTCTTTGCTCCTTATGGCTCCCTTGGCAATGGAGCAGTGGAACAGTGGTGATTTCTGTCCCCTCCACTCAGTCTTGGCAGGTAGAAAGAACGGTGTGTTATGGGCCACGTAAAATGGTGATTTGTGAGGAGGGAAAGCCTTTGTACTGATGATGGGACACTATCAACAAATATTGGTCCATCAGCAGATGGTAGCTGATGTGGATTGTTGCTGTACTACAAACTAAATTCTGCTTTAAATTACATAGGTGAAATTTAAGAACAGGTATTGCAAATTGAAGCTGTGTAAATGGTCAAAGACCATTAAGTGTGGAACTATATATAAAATGTATATTATTTATTTATTTATTTATTGGTTATGTGAGTGAAAGGACACTTCAAATAAATTTAAGGGGAAAAAAATGTTGACCTCCAATGATAAACATACAACACAGACCTAAACCCCAAAACACTGCCAGTCTCAGTTTTTCCTTTGAATTTATGGTACACAAAACACTGAAATCCCAGTTTATTAAAATAGATATATCTTTGCACTGGGAAACTACACTATCTACTGTGACACCCTGAGTATAATAAACTGTGTTTTCATTATGAGGCCGACTGTCTCTTGCTTTATGTTTACTTCAGTGATTAGATCAGTCCCATGCTTGCAGGAAAGCTGCAGATATTATTGCATTTAAGCAGAAAAACTGAAAACTCCCTATATCTAACCACTCAAAATCTCCAGAGGCAATAATATTTAGACTTTTGCTAAAATAAAAATGTAGTAACAGCTTTGATGGATTCACCTTTAAATCCACTTTTCTTTACTGTAGAAAGTGAGTCTGTGTGCAACAGCTGATTGTTTACTGTACAGTAAAGCATTTCAGATCACAAGGCTACAGTAAAATCATAGTGTCACAGTAAAAGATTTAAATAATTCATGGAGCTTCCACTGCTGTGCCACATACATATATTATGCAGAGCTTCTGTCTGTATATGATGGCACACATATTGATCCTGTGGCTATTTGATGTCAAAAAGCAGTTATATTTTATATTTTTTGGTCAAAATACTACATTGTCTAAAAGGAAATGTTTCAACCAGAAGTGTGAGAGTTGCCAAAGTTGTGATGCTGAAGGAGATGGAGCCAACTTCCAGCATTTTGGATACAAGCAGACAGAGCTCAGATGGGTGGGTTTGGCCCAATTTAACCCCTGCTTATCATGATTATTGTGACTGTCTATGAGCTATGGCCAAGGCCAAGAGAAAATGCCAGCTATAGTTTTATGCTTCTTCTAAAGCTGATACTAGTGTGCACTGACCCTGATGTTATTCAGACTTGTAGCCTTGTGATTCAGCATGTGGAAGTTGTCTTGGCAAGGAGCCAGAAGGTGTAAACATCGTTTTACTAACCGTAGAGGTAGTTGAGCTCACGTGCTCTAGCTTGTCAACAGCAGAGAGCCTCTCAACAGCTCCCAAGATAGCACCATGGCAGTGTAGTTGTGGATTGAAAAAACCTAACCATTTATGACCATTTCCACTGCGTGTGTGTCCTATATAAAGCAACGCAGGTTATATAGATGATAGATGAGGTTGATGGTGCTGTAATTATGTAGCATTTCTGAGCTGGCTTTCTTATTAAACAGAACCATGTTTTTTTTTTTTTTCTGTTTGTTTTGTTTTTTGATAACCTTAGCCAAGGGTTTGCAAACCTAACCTTCATAGTTTATTTGGCATCACCACTATGTTTTATTATGAAATTGTATTTGACATACCCATACTTAAATCCATTGATCAGGGGTGGGTAAATGTTAAAAATGTTTATTATGTCCTGTTGAGGATGAAATTGCTTGTTCCACAGAGACTTGACAAAATAAAGAAAAATGCAGTGATGTGAGCTCCTCGTAAACACAACTGAGCAGAGGCTATAGAATCAAGACCACAGTCTTTGTTACTCATGCATACAACACAATCTGCCACTAATGGAGAGTATATGAGCAGTTTATCAAGCAGCTGCTGAACTTGCAGAAACGGGAATTCAATTCAATTCAGTTTTATTTGTATAACGCCAAATCACAATACAATCATCTCAAAGTACTTTACGAAAAACAAAAAAACCCAACAAATCCCTTATGAGCAAGCACATGGTGACAGTGGAGAGGAAAAACTCCCTTTAACAGAAGAAAAAACCTCCAGCAGAACCGGACTCAGTTTGGGCGGCCATCTGTCTCGACCGGTTGGGGTGAGTGGATAGAGCAGAGAGAGAAAAGAAAAAAGTCTTCAGAGCTTTGGCCACAGTAAGTAAGTCCTCATTTTAAGTCTTAAACCAATAAGAATGTTCACACACCATGCTTATGATAATACTTGAGACATCATGACATGTCCTACCCATGGGACATTTTGCCTTACTTAACACTGTTTCTGTTCGTGGCATCCACCGTTTAAAAGCTATAAGTCTCATGATTTTAGGTCTTTCAGGGTCCCCAGATCACTGCAAAGACTGTTTTTCATTTTTTAGAAAAATTAAATTCTAATTTGAAATGTTTGGAAGTAAATAATGATGTCACCTTTCATGACGGACGAGGGACTGTGTTCAACCATCCCCTCACCCTTTGATTACCTGGGGCTTGATTTAACTACTAAATTTACTGCGAGCCACAAGATATACATTTACACTGCATCAAAGAATTCAATTACTCAAATTAGTTCTATAATTTGCCCAGCTATATTTGGAAGTTCTCCACCTGTCACATGCAGTGACATTGTCAAAAAATGAACAGGATTTTTCCTGCCTAAAACTTGGAAACTTTCCACTCTACTACAAATACTACTGCCCAGGGAGCAGTGTGTGTTAACTTAAAGGCAAATTCATGCCTCCTTGTGATGGAGCCAACATAACACTAACTTCCCAAAACCAACCAAGCATTTTGATTCAGGCCTTACGCTAGTCAAGTTGCAATGCTGAACCAGCTCAGTGGCCAGGGCCAAAGAGGCATAGAAGGGCTTTCTGTCCTCAGCCCAGCTGCTGCCTACACAATCCCCAGTCCAGTGACAGATCTCTGACAAAGCACTGTTGCACAGCACTGGATGGACCAAGCACTATGACTGGTTCAAACGCTTTCAACATTTACATCACCTCAAGCCCATAGGGCCTTTAAGATCTTGAAACCTGGTGATATCCAACTGTTATACATTTTCACTTCTTAGCAGCAGTACAATAACAACAATAACTATGTATTTTTTCCAAGGATATTCAACTTGAGATTATTGACTTTCGTTAGTTATTTAGAATTACAGGTTTTAAGGAAGTGGACTGTTTAAATAACTAATGCTGCATTCATCAATCCAGCCCTATCTAATTGGTTATGCTCTGCTACAGAGCAGTAATTTGTGTAAATATATTTACCAGACTATAAGTTGCCCTTTTTTTACTCCTTTGGCTTGTCCTGTGACTTATACAGCAAAGCGATTTATATGTGTATATTTACAGTCATTTTGTCGAGTAGTCACTAGCTCTCTAAGACGCTGTTTCATCCTCCCTGATGTTGATGGTGTTTAACATTACTTGACATAGATGAATGAATTTGTTAATGGACTTCTGCTTGTTGTTATGCCTAGCCTACGTTCTTCATAGGCTAATTTAGACTATAATCAGTATAATTAGAAATGTGACTTATACACCAAAGCGAACTATATGTTTTTTCTGTTCAACAAAGCTGTTTTTGTTAAAAGCTACTAATACTCCGGTACTGTCAAATCCTGATCATTATGCCCTTGCAAACTATAGCGCATTTATTTTATGCTCACACTGAACATTAGGTTAAGAGCTCAATAGTCTAGCATTTATGACAGATTTATCACATTATGATTGCAGCTTTTACAGTAATTTAATACATTTTTAATGAGGTACCATACTGTACAATATGGCAGGCACAACAGCAGAGCTCTCAGTCACCACATTTGGTTAATGATAGTGGTAATTCAGTGAGGTCAGTTCACCTTAAAGACTGCTAAAAAATATGTCTACTTCACAATGTCTGGATATGTAAATGGTGCAGCAGGAGCACAGTTTTTCATAAAATAACTGAACTTTTTTATAATATGTAAACTTAAGTTGTTTTCTGCAGTTGTCCAGAGTTATCAGCATTAGATGTGACTACATTGGGAATAATGGAGGCACTTGCGTCATCCTTGTTGTCAAGCAGGGCATTGAGGTGATCGGTCTTAGGTACAATAAATATGTATTGTATCTACCTAAGTGGTTTCTTCAATTTAATTATCTGCAGCAAGAAGGTATAAAAGGCTAATTGTATTGGTGTGTGTCTTTTGAAATCTGTGGCCACTTGTGGTGCTTTGCATTTCAGCTCAGTGTCATGGTTCGGACATTAAATTAAAACCACCACCAGTCAAACTGAGAGACTGGATTACTTTTTTTGATAGGGTGTTTTTGAAAATGACCACAATGACTGGAAAGAGTTTAATCTACAGCTACCATCTACTGTACATTAAGTGTTGTAATAAATGGTATATATGGGTGATTCTTAAGCTCAAAAAGATAAGGAAATAAATATGTACAGTGACACATTTGTGGGGTAGAGTTGTGTTTTGTCACCTGAAATTGAGACACAGCATCAGTGTTCCCCTTCATAATACATTCATCATGACAACTATCTGTTCACTTCTGTGCTATATGTTCAAAGCTTGTAATTGTAAATGTAATTCTGTATCGCAGGTACTTCATAGAAAATGAAGAAGAAAAACCTTTGTATTTCACCATTGGGGTGAACAGCGGAATTATCAGGACTACACAGGTTTTGGACCGAGAGGAGACAGCGTGGCATAACATCAGTGTGATGGCTGCAGAGGTTGGTAAGTTCACAACCACAGCAGAAAAGATCACCTATGTGATTATTATGCATATCCATCCACCAGCCCACTACCCAACAGTACCCACCTGTCCCAAACGCTATCTATCATTTGTGTTTTCCCTGCCCTGGTGATCCCAGGAGGAAATAAATTCCTGTTCTTGTTCTGCATTTGGGTCCTACCTCTCCTTCTTCGCTCCAGCAGCACACCAACACATAACAATAATGCACTAAACTTATCATTATTTACTGGTTTTATCTATACTTTGCTATAACATTATTAAATAAAATAATTATTTTCAGGAAGCTACCTATGAATTTAAGGATTAACAGGATCTTCAGTCACACCTCGGAACACACAGAGGTTTCTCTCAGAGGATCTCAGGTTGCATCCAGGCTCATATGATTTCAACAGATCAGATATGTAGTATAGCCTGGACAAAGGCCTTTAAAAGTTAACAATAAAATCTTAACATCAATCCTAAAAATTAATGGGAGCCAAGGAGGCCAAAACAGGTAGAAAATAATATCTACTTGTTCTATTTAAGAATCTAGCACCTGAATTCTGTACAGTCTGAAGCTGATTAATGGATTTTCCCAAAATGACCCTTGTGGGATACCATACTTAGGATGGCATGTAATTATTAATAATAAATTAAAATAAACCATTTTAATGTGCTACCTGTTATTCCAGGCAAGTGTCTCAGTCTCTCGAATAAAATGCAATGATCTACTGTCTCAAAGGCAGCACTGAGATCAAGGAGGATGAAGTGATCACATTCCAGCATCAGAAGCCAATAAAATGTAATTTGTCATGGTCTCTGTGCTGTGATGCCTATAAAAGCCTGATTGGAATTTATCAAAAATGTTACTGTTTCTGCTGTTAAAAACAAGTCTTTAAACATACAGTACCGGGTACTGGGTTGTCTGGGTAGAAGCCCAACCAGAAGGGTAGGGCTCTGTTAAAAATCAAGGTGCAACCAAATCAATAACTGTAATTAAAAACTTGACATGACATCAACTGGACTGGAAGACAGTTTCATATGTGACACAATTTCTCATAATTCAGGTAAGGACATGAGAGGAAACTGATTTAAAGTGTGTATATCTGTGCAACCGGCCGGCTGGAGACTGAGGCAAGAAACTAGCCATAAAATCAGGTGAGAAGCCTGCTGGAAACTCAGACGAAGCGTGGGTTGGTGACTGAGGCGAAGGGCTAGCTGGAAACTCACGTGATAAGCCTGCTGGAAACTCAGGTGAGGGGCTGGCCAGTGACTGAGGTGAAAAGCTGGCTGGACACTTGGGTGAAAGGCCTGCCAGAAACTGAAAGAGAACCTCGGTGGGGCTGCAGTCATTGGCACCCTCAGGTTCTGAAGACAGGACAGGAACCTCAGCAGGGACGCTGTTGTCGGCACACTGAAGCTCTGAGTTCCTGGGTGGAACCTCAGTGGGGACATTGCCGTCAGTGTACTGAGGCTCTCTCAGCCTGGGGGGCTCTCTCAGCCTGGGGGGTAACCTCAGCGGGGAGATGTCATAGAGGCTGCGAGACAGACGATCCTGATAATGGGTCCAGTGACTCTGGTTGCGGCGGTGGAGGCTCTGGCCGAGGCGGTGGAGCTGGAGGCTCTGGATGCTGCAGCTCTGGAGGCTCGGATTGCTGCGGCTCTGGGGACAATGAAGAATCTGGCTGAGTAAGCGGCACTGGAGAAGCTGGAGACCCTAGCCGAGTGGGGCTAAGGACCCTGGTTGAGTAGGCGGCGCTGGGGATCCCGGCTGGTGCGGCTTCGGCTGAGGTGGCGGTACTAGAGACTCTGGCCGAGTGGGCTGGGATGGCGAGTGCTTGTCCGGCTGTGGCACAGGAGGCAGAGCCTCGTCTGCTATGTCTCCTTCGGACGACTGGGTATTGAGATGCTGAAGATGAACCTCGGTGGGGATGGCGTTGCCGATAACCTGAGGTCCAAGTGACTGGAAGGAAGAACCCTCAACGGGAACGGCTTTGTCAGCACACTGTGCTTTGTCGAGGGGGCTGCAGGGCAAGAGGCTCAGGCTGCTGCGGTGCTGGAGCCTCAGGGGGCGAGAAGGCAGCTCTGGGCTCCGGTGAGGAAACAGTGTTGGGCTCTGGCTGCAGGACCAGAGTTGCAGCTACTCTTGATATTTTACCAACAAATTTTTTTTAAAATGTTTTTAACAGCTTAGCTCCAGATGTATTGCAGATTGTCAATAGCTCTCTTCAGTCAGGGCAGTTTCCCCAGGCCTTAAAAACTGCTGTTATAAAACCGCTTCTTAAAAAGCCTAATCTAGATGCTTCAGCAGTAAGTAACTACAGGCTAATATCAAATCTTCCATTTCTGGGAAAAATAATTTAAAAAGTAGTTTTTCAACAAATTCACAGTTTTATGGTGCAAAACAGTCTTTTTAATGCACTTCAGTCTGGATTTCGCGCACACCACAGCAGAGACTGCACTTATTAAAATTTTAAATGATTTACATTTGAATAATGATGAGTCCAAAACCTCTGTTTTAGTACTACTGGATCTCAGTGCTGCATTTGACACAGTTGATCATGATGTGCTGCTTTATAGACTAGAAATGTGGGTGGGAGTTACTGGCACAGTGTTAAATTGGTTAAAATCTTACTTACAAGATAAAGACTATCTTGTCTCACTTGGTAATTACGAGTGTGAGCGAACAAAAATTAAATGCGGGGTTCCTCAAGGGTCTATTCTTGGACCTCTCTTATTCAATATCTACATGCTGCCCCTTGCTCAGATTATGGAATACTACAACATTGACTACCATACCTATGCAGATGACACTCAACTTTATATATATGTATCATCTCATGATTATAGTCCTCTAATTTCATTATGTGAGTGTATTAATCAAGTCAAAGAATGGATGTGCCAGAATTTTCTCCAGCTCCATACAGACAACACAGAAGTGATTGTTGTTGGCCCCAAAAATGAAAGGTCAAAGGTCATTGCTCACCTTGACTCCATGTCATTGAAAGCTACAAATCAAGCCAGAAACCTTGGTGTAATCATTGACTCAGACCTGAATTTTAACAACCACTTAAAATCCATCACTAAATCTTCCTAATACCACCTGAAAAACATTGCTAGAATAAAAGGTTTTCTGCCTAAACAAGATGCAGAAAAACTTGTTCATGCATTTATCTTCAGTAGGTTAGATTATTGTAATGGCTTGTTTACAGGTCTTAGCAAAAAGTCAATCAGGCAGATGCAGCTAATCCAGAATGCTGCTGCCAGAGTCCTTACAAACACCAGGAAACTGAACCATATCACATCGGTTCTTAGATCACTACACTGGCTTCCCGTTTAAAATCTTATTGCTGGTCTATAAAGCACTAAATGGTTGTGGACCAAAATATAGTCAAGATATATTAGTTCCCTATGAGGTTTCCAGACCCCTCAGGTCATCTGGGACAGGTCTACTGTTTGTTCCCAGATCCAGAACCAAACAAAGTGAAGCAGCATTCAGTTACTATGCTCCTCACTTGTGGAACAAACTTCCTGAACACCTGAGGTCTGCTCAAACTATCAGCTCTTTCAAATCAGGACTGAAAACTCTGTTGTTTACTGCTGCCTTCAAATAATTGTTCATCCTTGTTTTCTTAATGTGATTTTACATCTTATTTTAATTTACATTTTTTTATTTAAATTGCTTTTATTTTAAATGTCTTTGTTTTTAAATGCTCTTTTCTATGCTTTTAATGTAATTATATGCCTTGTCAAGCACTTTGAATTGCGTAGTGTATGAATGGTGCTATACAAATGAATTTTCCTTTCCTACTCTGGCGGCACCGGGGAATAGTAGCGAGTAGCAGTGGTGGTGATGCTGAGGCAGAGAAACCTCATGCTAAGGGGAAGTGAGCTCAGGCTGAGAAAGATTGAGCTTAGGTTGAGAGAGAAAAGCCTCAGGCTGAGGAAAAGAAAATTCAGGCTCAGGGAGAGAGACCTCAGACTGAGGGGAAGAAACCTCATGCTGAGGGAGAAAAATACTCAGGCTGAGGGAATGAACGCTCAGGCTGAGAGAGTGAGGACCCCGACTGAGAGAGAGTGAGCTCAAGCTGAGAGAGAATACACTCAGACTGAGGGAGAAAATACTCAGGCTGAGTGACAGAAAACTCAGACTGAGGGAGGAAAAACCGGAGATGAAGTTGACCTCCTCCCGCGTCGCCGTTGGCGTCGCGCAATGGGTGTGCCGCTAGCGAGGACAGGAGCGAGGTCCCACGGAGCCAGGGGCTGAGCTTTCAGCTCTTGCCAAATGACGCATGCTTCTGTCTGTGTCAGTGATCGAGGAGCTGGGGTGGAAGCCTGGTGAGCTGGTGGTGAGGCTGGAAAAGCCGGCGGGGAAGCCTGGAAAATGACAAGAGGGCGGCACAGTTCCCAGGCTACAATGATGGGAAACCGCTGGTGCAGGCACTCCTCCATCACCGATCGAACGGTGGCCACGAGGGCTAGCATTTAGTCAGCCCTCTCCCTTGTCACGTAGCCAGGCGGGTGCATGAAGCTCCTTGTCAGCACCAAGCAGTCAAATATCTCTGCATATCCCTGGGCGTTCTGGATAACGTCTGCCAGAGTTGTCAGGAAACCGGAGATCAGTTGGTCCTGCGGGGTCGAGTCCGCTGGGTCCACGTCTGTTACGTGCAGGTGGTGTGCTGAGAAGGGGAGGTGTAGGACCCAAATGCAGGACAAAAAACAAGGCTTTTATTTCCTCCTGGGAATCAATCAATATGTAAAGCTGCCGGGGACCAGTGCAGGAGAAAGAGGAAGTCCTGACATGGTAAGGGTCCCCGGAAGGAAGTCCCAAAGGGGAATCGTGACAAGAAGAGGCCATGGTCTAGGATACGGGCTATTTATTTGGCTTCCTATTGGGATGATGAGCCATTTGAACACTGTTCGCCACCAGCGGTTGGAAGACTGAAGTGTCACTGATGATCCAAAGGAGTTTGTGTCGGTGCTGGAGAAGCATTAGCTTGGTGGCCCAGGGTGCCATTGGACAAAACCACATAGCGGTTGAAAAGGCCTAGGCAGGGGGGTAAAGCACCACCACCCAGACCACTAATTGAGCCCAGGACAACTGATGGTTGGGTGTCAAGCAGGGGAAAGGCTGTGGACAGGAGTGATTCCACAGAGGGCTTTCTTAGAGGGTTGTACTGAGTGATGCACTCTGTTTAGACTGTGTGGAAGCCAGACAGCAGAGAATGTTTCTCCTGCAGCTCCTCCAAAAGCTAACTGATATCTTCCCTACAGTCAGGTATCTTTTTATTTGCTTTCTGGAGTTGCAAGTTCCTCACCAGGCAGATTTAGCTTGATGTTTGGGTCCAAACAAAACACCATTCACTTAATTTCAGTGCTGTCCACTATACTAATGTTATGCCTATTTAACATGCATACATTGTATAGTCAGTATATCAGTCAGAGGTTCAAAGCCAATGTTAATATTTAAATAGAACTCCCTGGAAATGATGAAACCCATTAAAATTATGGAGCCAAAACAAACCAGCCCAAGCAGTGGCAGCCATCTTTTGGTACTTATGTAATAGCATGGCAATATCATTTTCAAATAATAGCCACTGGTGGCAGTTTTCAAATCCAAATGTTGATCATGTTCAATTTAACTTGCTGAATGTATTGAAAAAATGTGTTTAAAAAAACAAATTCCTATGTAGAGCACAGTATGCACATCTACACATCAAATTGTCACTTCATTCATTACTCTTCCATTTGTCTTTGAAGTTTTGCTTGACCCCAAAAACAAATTACATAAAGGATTACAGACATGTTAGAAGGCTATTGCATTTCTATGACATTCTTTGGAATTCCCTTTTAGCTCCCATTCCCACTCAGTGATCTGACAGGACCTCTGCATAACATCACAGAGATTGTGTCTCTGCTGAATGCATCTAAGAAATAATCCATCAATTCTTTCTTCTTATTCCTCCCCTCTCATTTCTCTCCAGTCGATCCTTATCTTGCCAATTACCCTTTCTCCTACCCTTTACTGCGCAACTGTGTGAGTAATGGACTGAGCAGGGGCATTCATAAATGTCAGGCAGTTCAGTCACCATCATGTAAGGCTCTGGGGGATTAGTCTAAGAACCAATCTCAAGTGCAGGAGGGACACCTGCCATATAATTAAAGAATTAAAGATGTCACTCCAGCACGTTTCACCTCATGTGAACTAGTGGGAAATGAATCTCAATTTAAAATCGGTCTTAATGGGAGTAGAGGTTATACAATGGTAAATTGGTAATTTTTCAAAAAAAAAAAACATTTCCCATATGACAAGGGGCTGAGCAACTCAAAAGAAATGTTTTTTTTCCCCATTCCTTCTTAAAGACCTTGAAAGACAACTTTCCAGGGGTGGGATATATTAGGCAGCAATGGACAGTCAGTTCTTGAAGTTGATGTGTTGAAAGCAGCAACAATAGCATAAGGTTCTGAGCGACTTTATCAAACTGTCCCTACTTCCTATAGACTCTTACTTTCTAAAACTTCCTGTTCCTTGCTTTCACCCTTGTTAACTACTTCATGTCTGATTATTCTTTTAATTGTTTTCACCTTTCTTGTTGGTCTGTTAGTGTTTAAACATCAGTCTTTTTCCCCTTTGTTATTTACTGTGACAGTGCTTGTGCTTCTCCATGGCTATTAATGGACTCGGGTATTTTATCTGGATTCTGGCCTTCCCTGGTCTTTTGGTTGTACTCATATTTATGTGTCAGTTGGAGTTACCATTTTGTGATTCACTGTTTTTGTATCGTCTTCCTTGGATGTTGTGTTTTCCCTGCCTGTGCTCATTCCTTAGTCCTGAATGAATCTGTGCACTGTTACCACCTTACTTCTCTGGTGGTGACTGCATATGCGTCCATACCTTGATACTGCTTAGTGAGTTATGGCAAGAACAAATACAAAACAGCAGGTGTTGTAGGGTTTTCCCAGTGCTGTGGTCAAAAATCCAAGGAGACATAGGTCGTGGCTGCCCAGAGACACAGATGTGTGTGGGAAATGAAAGCTAGCCTATCTGGTCTCATCCCACAAAAGAGTTAATGTAGCACAAATTGCTGAATAACATAATGGTGGCTTTAACAGATGTGTCAGAACACACAGTGCATCGCAGCTCATTGTATATGTAACCATAGATGAGTCTGAGTGCCAATACTGACCTTGTCCACTGCTGAAAGCACAGAAGGGTCAAGTACATGAACATCAGAGCTGGACAATGGAGGTATGAAATAAAGTGGTATGATGATTCATATTATCTTTACTACATGGAAGGCCCAATGCATATATATATTTTACCTGGAGAAGAAATGGGATATGCTGGAAAAACAAGTCAGATCCATGGAGACCCCACCTTTCCACTTACAGGATTTTAAAGATCTGGTGATTATATGTTGGTGTCAGAGGCCAGAAGAACCTTCAGAGCTGTTTAGGTAGCATGAGGAGGACCTACACAATAGAAAGCAGGTGGTTGTAATGTTTTGGCTGATTAGCATACAGGGTGGTAGGATTGATGCAAAGGGAGCCATTGACCACCTTTGGAGAAACAAAAAGTCCCAGCATTGCGTTCAGTTGTCCCCTGAAAAATCAAGGGCAGAACTAAGGTTTTTCCATCTTAAGACTCTCAGCAATAGCTATTAAATCTGTTATTTAGCCAGCCGTAATGAAACTGTTGGTTGCTGGTGTCGGTGCATTCGAACAATTACCTGTTGCAACATTCTGTATTGATGTTTTGTGTCATCTTTGGTGGCAAACAGAAAGATTTTAACATTGCTGACTATTGCTGGTGTGTATGTGTATAGCACATACATACGTGGACAAAATTGTTGGTACCCTTCCACCTCTTGTCTACCCCGCCCCCTTTTTTGCAAATGGCCGAAAAACACATAGCTAAATTAAACTAGCTGTTGTTCTTACATTTTAAGAGTTATTTTGACGGCCTTGGTGCCGTTTGAAGCAAAAGCGTCCCAGTTTTCTATCGGCGCGCTGTAGAATGTGAAACATGACTCCCCTCCCCCTCTAGCGTCGAGCGCTGCCTGCCCAGTGTTGTCATGGCTGCATTTACAGTAAGGAGGGGCTGCGTTAAAGCCCACTGTTGCACCATCTGGCACGACTTCCTGTATATTGATTTTTAGGTCTCACCATTGGCTACAAGATGCGTCTGTCACCATTTACGAACAATTTGACTGGGTAATTCTCTTGTCAATCGAAGTTAGACTATGCCCCCTGACTGGGATTTTCTCTGAGGATGTGAATTCTATTGGTTTTACCGTTAGTTACGCTGTGAAACGTAACAACAAGTTTTATTGAGGCCTCATGTGATTCACAGAAGCTTGCTATGTCAAACTTTATTGAATAAACTGACAAAACAGCCGTAAAACGAAGCGGTTTACGGCTTATTATGAGGAGGACGATGGATTTATGGATTTACTGTACAATATTACGTCTTTTTGGACTAAAACATGGGTGCACTTTGTTCTATGGATTCTAACGAACAAAACGATAAGCGACACTCTATGTTTGAGTACACATATGAAGTTACACGAGAGAAAGGTAAGGAACAGCGTATTGTACTGTATTTGTACTTTTGTTTAAATATTAAGAAACTGTAGTCGCTGTGATTATTCAATCCAAAATTGCTTTATGTCATTTGAATCGTGAGACTTTAAGGTTTTATTAGACATAAAATTTTTTAGACTGTATACACATTTTCCGACGATCTTTTGAGGCATAGCGTTATCTGGACATACAAAAATCGGAGCGGATCCGCTCTGGGGTAAGACTAAAAGGTTAAAGAAAGAAAACCCCACAATTACCTCTAAGGTAACCTGAAACTGACAAAACTAATAATAATGAAAATGAACTAAGAATCGGACATTGCTTTTGAATTTTGGTTCAACAGAAACGTTAATGAAACTGGCCTGGACAAAAATGATGGTACCCTTAGCTTAATATTTTGTTGCACAACCTTTTGAGACAATGACTGCAATCAAGTGGTTTCTGTAACTTGTTGACAGGTATGTAGTGTTTTTTTTTAATGGTTAATCTTTTTATCATCAAAAGGGAAATAAAAAAGGTCTTTGTGCAACTATCACAGAAGTTAATTTTGTTGTGAGCAGTTAGAGACGTGTGTTGGTGACAGCAGCAGCCTGGAAACCTGAGCTGCATCAGGGATGAAGAGATTAACAACTTCCTCCGTAGCTGTAAGTCATGGGCAGATAGTGTGTTGTTAGTGGTATCAAAGAGTAAAGGCCACATTAGCATGTAAACAGACTGAAGTGGCATTTGTAGGTATGTTTACATGCTCTTTAATGTGCTACAGCTGAGCAGCTAATTAGCTATTTAGCCTACAATTTGATATTAGCAGTGCACTATCCCCTGTTGAATGTTTTGCTGAGTGGCTCATTCAACAAGCTGGGGTACAGGACAAGACCTGGCTTTCACGTTTCTAAGTTAGACAGCAAAGAGACTTTGGCAGCAAAGTCAAAGTGGGTTGTTGGTCCAAGTCTGTGACTCCTGTGCTGTGGAGCAGCTGCCCAGCTGTTAGTCAGTGTGACCTTCTGTCCATAGGCGTTACTGCCTTATAAAAATATGGTTTGCTGTATGAAAATGAGCTCTGCATCTACACAGACACAGAACAAATGGCTGTGATAGTCCATGATAAAACTAAACAATATCTCCCTTTTGGTTTCTGATTTTTATTCAAAAAAAAAACAGATTGATTTACTGAGTAAAAATGAGTGCGGCAGTAGCAAAAATATCACAATCCCATTGACTTCTCCGGTGGACAGATTTTTGATGAATGATCGGTGTCATTACTAACCATGGTGACAAACATTTCTGTACTGCTGGTTCACAACACCCATGTTCACCACTTGAATTCTTACAGGCAGTAGGGATTTTTGGGTTAGTAGCAGTAGCTTAATACTGCTTTGCAGTGCTGTGTGACAGTGAGCAGTTATGTACATTTAAACAAGATAAAAGTGATGGATTACATGCTGCTTCATCTCCTGTGAATCCCTCATGCTTAGCTAGGACAAGCAGTGTGTGAGTGGCAGACTTGGCAAAGGCACTACCAAGCAATACATAAAGTGAAAAGTACAGAATACACATTGAATGACTATTCAAGAAGAGATGAAAACAACAATAAACATGTATGTAAAAAAATGCATTTTTGTCTAAATGCTGTAGATATTGAGGCTAGACTTTACAACCCTGTCTCCTAGAAATTACATTTGTGTGTACTCTCAGGATACACCCAGCCCAGCAGCGCGCGATAACACAGATAGGAGAATGCACACCAAACTTTACAGCTATAAAATTAGATGCCTAGCTGGAATATTGAAAAGGAGATATACTTGTATTTCTCCATTTTTTTAACTTGCAGATCTCCTCATCTTCTTTGTCATTATTAAAGCCAGCACTGAGTTACATATGCTTTGCAGTGGCTTGTATCAGAGAGGTCAGGAGCAAAAGTCACCCTCATTCTGTCTGCAGTTGAGACTGGATAAAAAAAAGTTCAGCTCTCTGGTGAATTAAGTAGTGAGTAGAGAAAGATTTTTTCAACTGATGCGGTATCTGACTTTCACCCCTGCCTGTTACCTCAGGTCTGATCAGAAAATGCCTCGCGTGCAGTGATGAGCTGCTCCCAAGATATGCCTTTATAAGCCTTCTCTAATGGGATGAGCTGAGAGCAGCCCAGCAAAGTAAAGCACAGAGGTGGAGAGAGGAGATTTAGATGGGGAGAGATCACAGAGAGGGAAGAGATAGAGACAGATACAGACAGCAGGAGTATGAAACAAGACATCAGGTTTGCAGATTGAAGTTTACCGTCCAAGAATGTTATATCTTTAACCTGGTTGTTGTTTAAAGGAACAAAATTGACCTGTTCATGACAACAGAATTTTAAAGAAAGAAAAGATTTTTAGAGCATGACATGTTTTTTCCCAGGCTGAATCAAAGGAAAGGTAAATCTGTCACTTCATTTAAAATTCATTTCAAATGATTTACAGATTAATAGAAGTATGAATAAATATCTTAGTGAAGAACACAGACACATACACAGGGCGAAAGGTTAAGGTTGTATTAAACCAAGATTATACCATTGGTTTAATACAGAAAAAGCACCAAGTGACTTTAAATTGCAAAACACAAGATGATTATTAGCATTTACCATAAACCACAATCTTTCCCTGACTGTGTACTTTTGTTGTAAAAGCCTAACCACAGTTAGGGATTTACTGTCATGTGTTTTATACATGCACCACCTACTTTGAGCAACTCCACTTGTAACTTAGTTTGCTAACTAATGTGACTTGAGAGTTTCCCCAGTGGCTGCAATTCCTGTCCGTTTTATAAAAATTGTATCGACACCTTTATGCCTACACACTCCAGTGGTACGATAAAATTAAATCATTGCTTGCAGAATTCAATTAGGCTCAAGTAAATACTTTTCAAGTATCAAACGTCTGCATAATTCAATATTAAAATCATTTTGGCAGCATTGTGGTCAAACATATTTCAGTGTGTCATGTAGTTATGATCAGTGGTGTGTGAGATATTGAATGTGACAGATGAATGAACAAACAAATGGAGGTTGCGAACCCCACCCGCTGGCAACAATGATAAATATGAGATATGCAATAGCAAAACTGAAAAGGAAGAGAAACATGACAGATGACATCTTGATGGTCAGGCACTAAAATTATTGGTGAGAGTTACCGTTATTATTTAATTAAACACAGGTTTTTAATATATTTTCATACATCATCTGCCTTCCTCATGTCAAAATCTCCTTAAATTATCCTTTTAACTGTCCACTTTACTGCCTCATCCTGGCACCTATAAATGTTCTGATTCAGTGGAGTCTCACAAAGCAAGGTGAATGTGGGTTTAACTCTGGCTTTATGGCCTCACAGAGGTAGATGAACTTTATGGCAATGTGCAAATCCAGTGCACTTTGAAGTAAGTTAAGCTCTGTGCACAGACATGACAATCTTTCTTTGACGTGACAATCTTTTAAACATTACAGGGAAAATATGCATATTACCTCAGGTTAAATGTTATATTTGTTAATATCAAGGAGAAAAAAAACTTTGTAGGTGGATTTTTCTTTCCTTGAACAAGTTAGAAAAAGAAGTCCCTTCTACATATACTCCCATTGCATCTACATTGTATAGCAGTAAATGCAAAACTTTGGGGCAAATTATTTATGTTATTTTTTGAACTGAAAAGATTTAAACACAAGCCCTGAAGCAAACAGATGTGAAAATTTATTTATTTATTTAAAGAGTAGTACATCACTCCATATTTCCTCAAACCTAAGACTGGACAATTGTGGAATGTTCCAAACTTTGGCCACCGTACTGAGTCAGTATACACCTCCACACCCTCGCCCTTTTGGTAAATATCACAAATATCTGTGCTTCTGTACATCCAATTTGAACTAATATAAATATATTACATTAATGTGCTCTAATTTGAGTAGGTTTCCATCAATATTGAAAGAACTGTGTGTGAGATATAGCTCCTTCATATCCTACCGCTAAAGTTTTAATTTAAGGCTTCAAAAGTAATTGCTACTGAGTAAAATGTGTTTATCAGCTATTAGATAGGTTGCAATTATATTTGGGTCAGATTTATTGTAATTACTTCTGATTACTTCTCTATTCCCAACGGCCTCAGGCTGTCATGATCCCAGTTCTGGACTTCTTAGTTTGGGAATTTATTTGGGTTGTCTTTCCTGTGCTGCCTGGGTTTTACCAGGTAGCTTTGTGTTAATTTGTGTTGATTGGTTTCACCTCTGTCTGCTCTGCCTCAGTTGTCTCTGCCTCACCTGGTTCTATCTAGTGATCAGAGCAAGAGTATCTATACCTGCTCTCTCCTGCACCTAGTTGCTGGATTGCCCTGTTGTTATCATTGTTGTTGTGCTGATTGAGTGTGACTGCGACTCTGACACTGTGACACTATGACTGTGTGACTGTGTGGCTGTGACCTAACCTGTGTTTCCTTGACTTCCTCCTCGTGTGTGAGTCTGGTGTCTCCTGGTGATTCCCTATGTGAAAGAACACTAACCCAAGTCTCCGTGGTCTCTCTCTGTTCCTGTGTTCCATGTTCCCAGACTCGAGCTTCCCTGTTTCCCTGTGTCGCCCCACCTTGCTGGAACCCCTCTTCGTCCATGTGTTTCGTGTTCTCTATATTCTCTCTGAGTTGCATTCCTAGACAGCTCCTGTGTATACTTCAGTTTGGTTGAAGTTACCAATGATAATAAAGAGCTTTGTGTGCGTGTTGGGTCCGAGCACCTGCAATACGCACCACCTCGTGACATAGCTGTGATTTGTATTTAGTGGTAATTAGTAAATGTTAGCAAAATAGTGAACAACATAAAGATATTGTGTGTGTCATTGAGGTCCAAGAAATGTGTTGAAAAAATATTTTCCTCATAAAAAAGGTTTAAATTATTTTTTTTATTCCTGCACTATTTAGGTCCATGTTAACATGCTGACTTCTTCCCTGTTACTGCTAGCATATTGCTGCATTTGTTGGCACATCACCACAACCTGATTAGTTGTGAGAAGCAGCTGGTAGGAATGTGAATCATTCGTTGGCATAATGCAAGCCAAACAGACACCCATTCATAAAACACTGCTTAGATATATATTTTTTATGATACATTTAAATTAGCACAACTGTGGCAATATTCAGCCTCTAGTGGGGCCTTAGACTTTTAGTTTTGTTCACCCACAATGCAATAACTCTACCTTAACCGTAGATATTACCCATAAGGCAAAATATTAGTCATCCTTTATTTTATGTTATCAAAAACATTTCTTCATTTTCTCTCTCTCTTCTGCAAATAACCAATAGCAACAGTTGGCATCAGAAGAAATCTTATGGCGTGGCATTATCCACACACCCTCTCTCTGTGGATCTCTCTCTCACACACATATACGCATCATTAGAACATGTTTTGCAATGGACCACAGTGCCCTCCACAATTATTGGCACCCCTGATTAAGATGTGGTATAATTGGTCGTTATTGGGTCTTTCAGCAGGGTAATGACCCAAAACATGTGGCAAAACTAAAAAATGGTTCAGCAGACACAAAATCAAGCTCCTCCAATGGCCATCTCAGTCCCCAGACCTCAACCCGATTGAAAACCTATGGGGTAAACTGAAAAGGAGAGTGCATAAGAGAGGACCCCAGACCTTGGATGATCTGGAAAGATTGTGCAAAGAGGAATGGTTAAAGATCCCTCTCTCTGTATTCTCCAACCTTGTGAGACGTTAGAGGAGATTAAGTGCTGTCTTGTTGGCAAAAGGGGGTTGTACGAAGTATTAAGATCAAGGGTGCCGATAATTGTGGCACACATGATTTCATATAAAGTCAATTATTTGTTAATGTTATTTTTGTTTTTTTGCTGAATAATTGTACTTCAGTTAAAGGTTGGATTTTTCTCTTTTTTTCTGAATTTTGGTTCTATTTTTAAAAAGAAAATTAATTTATTAGAGGCTTAAAATTCAAACTTAGTCAGGGGTGCCAATAATTGTGGAAGGCACTGTATATACTCTACTGTTCACTAAATAAAAACAGACCCAATCATTCAGTAGTTAGCTTAGTAATCTCAAAAGCCAGTGTTGGCACCATAAAGTGAATTTAAAGCAGGACTTACAGTACGTCTTGAAAAGTTGCTGACAGCAAATGTTGGTGCCAAACCTTCTACTCAGGTGCAAATTCTTTGCGTTACATCCCTCTCAAACACCAACTAAACCAGATGGGTCTTTCTTTTGCAGAGCATTGTGTGTCTATGGTCTGAAAGTATCTTAGAGAGAGGAGCTAAATTCTTCCATTTTTCAGTGTCACTAAATGTTAAGGCATGTTTAAAAGCAGTCAATGCAGTCGGCATTCTGATTAGATGTTTGAGGTACTTTGAGATAATAACATCCTGGATAGGATTTCATGAGCTGAGATTGTTTTTTTTTTTGGATTTAAAAAGTTTCACTTTAGATGTGATATTTATAAATTTATTAATGAAGCACAAAGATTTGCACCAAAGGCTTGGCATACTAACATATTTGGGGGGTAGGTCGACAAATGGCCCTCCATGACACCAAAGCTGATGATACATCATCAGATCCATGACTGTTTGCTAAGTTAAAATGGATTAAGATGTCAGCTCTAGAATGAAACACTGACAGAAAATGCTGTGACAGGGAGGTGGTTTCTTCTGCTACTATTGGACAGACAGCAATGCATAATCCCATCAAACTGTAAATGGTAATCACAGTTTCAGAGGTAAATTAATACAAAATATGAATAATATTTTTTTTCATATTGGTATTTCACATTCAGCTGTTTAGTTATGGCTTTAGGTGACAGTGTTACATGAAAAAAATCATTGGGCTTTATTTTCAGGAAATAGGGCACAGACAAAAATGAAAACAGCAGGGCTGATTACAGTTGAGCAGTTAGGTTATAAGACAATTCTGGAGATCTTCAGGTTGGTCAATCTTAATATAATTTGTGTTACTGTAAGTGCACTTGAACTGCTACACCTTTAACTGTGTGGAGTACTTTACATAGAACCTAAAAACACTGTCCTGAGTCTATTTTTATCCAATAATGACTCATACTTCAGACAAAGGCCGCTGATCATGACCAGGGTATCTTTTCCTTAGATAGCCTGCACTACAGTCACAGTTCTTTCAGTCAAATAATTTAAAAAAATCTAACATCATCTTATATTCTACTTTTTCATAATTCCATACCAAGTGTTAATTGCATAAGTGTAAATATATGACAAATAAAGAGAGATTGCTATTTTTAAGTTGCAGACAAAGTAGTTAACATTACATTTGAGAAAATATGAGTGCATCTGATGGAGGTGAGACATTATATCCATTGCAAGTTATACCTTTTCAAGAAACTAATGAACAGTAAGAAATTCATTATGTGGAAAAGATGAATAAGTTATCTTTTGGCATGAGTTCATAATCAAATTATTTAATGTTTCTTCTGTCCATAGTCATATTATTTAACATAGTTGATGCACAAAAGTCTTATGACTAATATTAGGACTAAACAGTCTGTGCTAGTCTGCAGGTAGCAGAAAGTGAGAAATAATAGTTATCCTTAAAGGTTTCTGACAGCTAGTAGTGCCATGCAGCAAGATTTTATTCTGGCCCAGTCTTCTTTGCACTCTACAGTTTTAACAAAGATGGGGCTACTTCTTCAGCATTTCACAGCTTCAGCTCCCTTGAGGTATGTCAGTTTGCTACATTATGTATGTAGATTACTGAGCATACTCTAGCTGCTGAACGATTTACACTTGTTGTTCAAGCTGTGCTTCTTATGCAAGCTCTCCATTGTCCATTGATTGGCCAGAGACAGTCTCTGTGGTAGTTCAGGTTTAGAGCTAACTTTTACAATTCAGATATCTTTGTCAATGCATGATGAGATCACCACTGACAGATTTTCTCCAGGTTTACACCGACAAGTAACTGTATTACAACCTGCCTATTATTGTGTATCCAGCAAAACTGCTTTGATCCTCTACAGGGCCTTCGAAGGTTCTTCTAGTCTTTCACACCAACACACCAGCATTAGATCCTTAAAGTCCTGAAAATTGGGGCCTCTGTAGATCTGACTTGTTTTTCTAGCGCATCGTAGTGATTTTCCAGGTAACTGTCACATATGTCTCCCTGTGATGGAAAAGCCATTTATATGGCATTTACATATACATAGACATTTATAAGGCCTATAGCATTATAGTTTGCAGGCCCTGTACCTGGTTAGGCTAGGCTAAAATCAACACATCCAAACAATAACAAACACAATCACCACAGAATAATAAAACAAATACAAATTAGGAATAAGCATGTATATGCACAAATGGGTGTATATATGTACACAACCATGTACATTGACAAATTGACATATTATGCACATATATCACTTTATACAAAGTCACACATAAAATGCATGTTACCTTGCATAATAGACAAAGTTGTTGGTACCCTTCTATTAAAGAAAGAAAAACCCAGAATGGTCACTGAAATAACTTAAAACTGACAAAAGTAATAATAAATAAAAATGTACTGAAAATTACCTAATGAAAATCAGACATTGCTTTTGAATTGTAGTTTAACAGAAGCATTTTAAAAAATGAACTATTGAAACTGGCCTGATAGTACCTCTAGAAAAGATTGAAAAGAATTTGACCATAGTGATATGTTAAACTAAAGTGTGTCCTGTAAGTAGCATCACAGGTGTCTTGTAATCAGTCAGTCTGCCTGTTTAGGGTTTGGTATCATGGTGTACACCACTGTGAACATGGACCACAGAAAGCTAAGGAGAGAGTTGTCTCAGGAGATTAGAAAGAAAATGATAGACAAGCATGTTAAAGGTAAAGGCTATAAGACCGTCTCCAAGCAGCCTGATGTTCCTGTGACTACAGTTTGACATATTATTCAGAAGTTTAAGGTCCTTGGGACTGTAGCCAACCTCCCTGGACGTGGCCACAAGAGGAAAATTGATGACAAATTGAAGAGATGGATAATACGAATGGTAACCAAAGAGCCCAGAACAACTTCCAAAGAGATTAGAGGTGAACTCCAAGGTCAAGGTACATCAGGGTCAGATCGCACCATCCATCACTGTTTGAGCCAAAATGGCTCCATCATAAAAAAGCTGGACTGGACAAAACTGGATCTTTTTGCCAAGTCACATCCAATCTACAGTATGTTCACAGACACAAAATGAAGCATACAAAGAAAAGAAGACTGTACCTACTATGAAACATGGAGGAGGCTGGGTTATGTTCTGGGGCTGTTTTGCTGCATCTGGCACAGGGTGTCTTGAATCTGTGCAGGGTACAATGAAATTTCACGACTATTAAGGCATTCTGGAGTGAAATGTGCTTCCCAGTGTCAGAAAGTTTGGTCTCAGTCACAGGTCATGGGTCCTCCAACATGATAATGACCATAAACACACAGCTAAAAACACCCAAGAATGGCTAAGAACAAAACATTGGACTATGCTAAAGTGGACTTCTATGAGCCCTGATCTAAATTCTATTGAAGTTCTGTGGAAAGAGCTGAACCCTGCGGTCTGGAGTAGGCAGCCTTCAAACCTGAGACTGCTGGAGCAGTTTGCTGACGAGGAGTGGGCCAAAACACCTGTCGACAGGTGCAGAAGTCTCATTGAGAATTACAGAAATTGCTTGATTGCACTGATTCAATTCAATTCAATTTTATTTGTATAGCGCCAAATTACAATACAAATCATCTCAAGGCACTTTACAAAAACTAAAACTAAAATCCCAACAATTCCCTTATGAGCAAGCACTTGCCGACAGTGGAGAGGAAAAACTCCCTTTAACGGAAGAAAAAACCTCCAGCAGAACCGGGCTCAGTTTGGGCGGCCATCTGCCTCGACCGGTTGGGGTGAGTGGATAGAGCAGAGAGAAAAGAACAGCTACAATAAACAACAAATAGACACTGCAGGTTGGTGGGACCAGTAACTGCACATCAGCAATATACAGCTCCAGGACCAGGGACACCTGCAGAAGGTACAGAGAGAACAGAGAGAGAGGGAGAGAGCACAAACTAGGGGAGAGAGAGAGCACAAGGTTAGTGACATTCAATGGTAAAATATACATGAGGTGGGAGGAGAGGAAGAGAGGGGAGGGGAAGGGAGGGGGGGGGGTAGTGCTCTATTGGGATAATATGGTACTATGAGGTCTTTAAGGTATGAAGGAGCTTGATTATGAAGGGATTTGCACGTGAGAAGAAGGATTTTAAATTCTATTCTATATTTTACAGGGAGCCAATGAAGAGAAGCTAATATAGGAGAAATATGATCTCTCTTGCTAGTTCCTGTCAGGACTCTGGCTGCGGCATTCTGGATTAATTGGAGGCTTTTTATGGAGATATTGGGACATCCAGATAGTAATGAGTTACAGTAATCTAGCCTTGAGGTAACAAATGCATGGACTAGTTTTTCTGCATCATTTTGAGACAGGATGTTCCTAATTTTGGAAATGTTGCACAGGTGAAAGAATGCAGTTCTAGAGATTTGTTTTATGTGTGAGTTAAAGGACATGTCCTGGTCAAAAATAACTCCAAGGTTTTTTACAGTAGTGCTGGAGACCAAGGTTATGCCATCTAGCTATAATTTTAGAAAAGTTATTTCTGAGATTTTTTTGCCCAAATATAATAACTTCTGTTTTCTCTGAGTTTAAAAGTAAATAGTTACTGGTCATCCAGGCCTTGATGTCAGTTAGGCAGGCTTGAAGTCTGGTTAACTGGTTTGTGTTAACAGGTTTAATAGATAGATATAACTGAGTGTCATCTGCATAGCAGTGGTAATTAATAGAGTGCTTCCTAATGACATATCCTAAAGGAAGCATGTACAGGGTGAACAGAATCGGTCCTAGCACAGAGCCTTGTGGAACTCCATAACTAACTTTTGTTCGTGGGGAAGGTTCATCATGGACATGAACAAACTGGAATCTGTCTGATAAATAGGATTGGAACCATTTTAACGCTGTTCCTCTGTTACCAGTCACATGCTCCAGTCTCTGTAATAAGATGTTGTGGTCAATGGTGTCGAATGCAGCACTAAGGTCTAGGAGGACAAGTATAGAAACAAGTCCATTATCTGAGGCTAGGAGAAGATCGTTGGTAACTTTTAACAGTGCTGTTTCTGTACTATGATGTGCTCTAAATCCTGATTGAAAATCTTCAAATAGTTCATTCCTGTGTAAGTGGTCTGATAGCTTCTTAGCAACAGCTTTTTCTAGGATTTTAGAAATAAATGGCAGGTTGGATATTGGTCTATAATTAGCCAAGACTCCTGGATCAAGACTAGGTTTTTTGAGTAAGGGTTTGATTACTGCAGTCTTAAAGGCCTGTGGTACGTAGCCTGATACTAGAGATAAATTTACCAAGTCTAATAAAGATGAGTTCATTAATGGCAGGGTGTCTTTAAGCAGTCTAGTCGGGATGGGGTCTAAGAGACACGTTGATGATTTCGATGAAGCAACTACTGATGTAAATTCAGAGAGATCTATGGGAGAGAAGCAGTCTAAACATAACTGAGGTCCTACAGATGATTCAAGAGCTACTGTAGTAGAAGATTCATTTATTGCAGGTATAGGAAGCATCTGCTGAATTTTATCTCTAATAGTTGTGATTTTATTTGTAAAGAAACTCATAAATTCATCACTGCTGAGAGCTAAGGGAACACTGGGCTCAACAGAGCTGTGACTTTTTGTCAGCCTGGCTACAGTGCTGAAAAGAAACCTGGGATTGTTCTTATTTTCCTCTATTAGTGATGAATAGTATGCAGTTCTGGCTTTACGGAGAGCTTTTTTATATGTTAGTAGACTGTTTTTCCAGGCTAGAAAAATTTCCTCTAAGTTTGTGGAAAGCCACTTCCTTTCCAGCCTTCGTGATGCCTGCTTTAAAGTATGAATATGTAAATTATACCATGGGGCTAGTCTTCTCTGATTCACTAACTTCTTTTTCAGAGGGGCCACAGAATCAAGCATTTCACGCAGTGAGGTTACAGCGCTGTCAACAACATGATCAATTTGGTAGGGAGTGGGATTGAAGCAGCTGCCCTCCACTATGTTTATACTTGGCATAGATGTAAATAAAGATGGAATCATTTTCTTAAATTTATTAACAGCGTTGTCGGATAAACATCTGCTGTAGTGGAATTTTCTTCCAAACGCTGCATGATCCATCATTTTAAATTCAAAAGTTATTAAAGAATGATCTGACAAAACAGGATTTGGGGGAAAAACTATTAGATGATCAATTTCGATGCCATAGGTCAGAACAAGATCAAGGGTGTGATTGAAACAGTGGGTGGGTTTATTAACATTTTGAATGAAACCAATTGAATCTAATATAGAATTAAATGCAATTGTGAGGCTGTTATTTTCAACATCTACATGAATGTTAAAATCTCCCACTATAATGACTTTATCTGATCTAAGCACTAAATCAGACAGGAAGTCAGGGAATTCAGTTAAAAACTCTGAGTAAGGGACAGGTGGACGGTACACAATGACAAGTAGAACTGGTTTTTGTGTTTTCCAGTTTGGATGCGAGAGGCTAAGAGTGAGGCTCTCAAATGAGTTATAACTGTTCTGAGGATGAAAGTTTAATAATAAGTTTGACTGGAAGATTGCAGCTACTCCTCCACCTCGACCTGTGCTTCGAGGAACATGATAATTTTTATGACTGAGGGGGGTTGATTCATTCAGACTGACATATTCATCCTGCTGTAACCAGGTTTCAGTAAGATAAAGTAGGTCAATTTGGTGATCAGTTATCAAATCATTTACTAACAGAGATTTAGATGAAAGAGACCTAATATTTAATAATCCACATTTGACAGTTCTGTTTTTCTGTTCAATAAGAGGAGTGGTCTTAATTTTTATTACGTTTTATGAATAACTCCTCTTCTGTTAACTTCTGATTTATTTGATTTATGTTCGAGGGGCAGACACAGTCTCTATGTGGTTTAAAGGGGGCGGCGGCTCTAAGGAAACTGCAGAGAGGCGTTTTAGACTGAGTCTCTGCGTCCCGGTCCCCACTCTGGATTGTCAGGCTTTAGGTCGGCTAATAAACTCGGCCAAATTTCTAGAGATGAGAGCTGCACCATTCAAAGTGGGATGGATGCCGTCTCTCGCTACCAGACCGGGTTTTCTCCAGAAAGTGGCCCAATTGTCTATGAAGCCCACATCGTTTGCTGGACACCACCTAGACAGCCAGCGACGGAACGACGACATGCGGCTAAACATGTCATCGCTGGTCAGATTGGGGAGGGGTCCAGAGAAAACTACGGAGTCCGACATTAATTTAGCAAAGTTACACACCGACTCAACATTAATTTTAGTGACCTCCGATTGGCGTAATCGGGTGTCATTGCTGCCGATGTGAATAACAATTTTCCCATATTTCCGATTAGCCTTAGCCAGCAGCTTCAGATTTGACTCGATGTCGCCCGCTCTGGCCCCAGGAAACATTTGACTATGGTCGCTGGTGTCTCTATTTTCACGTTCCTGACTATGGAATCGCCAATTATCAGAGTCGGTTTCTCAGCGGGTGTGTCGCTGAGCGGGGAAAATCTATTAGAAACGTGAACAGGCAGGTGATGAGCCGTGGGCTTCTGCTTAGGAGTATGTTTCCGTCGGACCGTCGCCCAGGCTAATTCTCCGGGCTGCTCCGGAGCTGCCCTTGGACCGCTAACAGACCCTGAGCTCGGTGGCTCCACACCAGCTAACATCTCTAGTCTTTGCACCATCACCATTGTGTTTTTGTATCAACTGAGAGAGGCCATTTATACACTAAAATATTGTTTTTACAAAGGAAAACTTTAAAAGGTTATCAAAACTTAAAGTATACTTTTGAAGAATGTGTTACCGTTCTTCCCCTCTCAGTTGTCTTCTTACCGTGGTACGAAGGCTGATCGGCTTTTTGTAGCTCGTGGTAGCTGGTAACACGCTACTAATATGTATACTAAGGCCGGGCTATCGGTCGGAGATGAAGTAGGCACGGGAGGCGGTGCGAAGTCCAACTACATGCAACTTTATTTACCTCTTCCCTGGAACAACATGCACCACAAAACCACAATGATAACAACTTAACCTGGGAGTAATAGCCGCGGCTTTTCTAACTTCGAATACGGCTCCTGTGGCGTGGCTCATCTCCTGCGGCTTCTGAAGAGAGAGAGACCCCCCCCCTTCGCCCGCTAACACAACAACAAAAAAAACTACCCACAATCCCACCTTCTTAAAGGGCCAGGCCAGTAACACTACCCCCACTCTGGATGATGATTAATCCCTTACCATCACTCCAGCACATTAATACATGGCAAATTAACAAGGACACTATAAATCAAACAATTCCCTCTACCGGCCATAACACAGGAAGACTGTGCAATGTCCACAAAAGCTCAACATAAAAATAATTTTACATCCCCTTAATCTCAAACCCCTCAGCAATGTGTCCATAGAAGTCCATGTCGACAACCTGGGAGCAAACAGTGGGTTAACGGCATTAGCTTACGCCTGGGGAATGTCCTCTTGCCATTTAGCTCGCCAAAGGCTACAAACAGTTAACATCAATATTTAGCAACCCGCTACTCCATCGGCTCATAAGACCCCCCCCGGTATAGATCATAACCTGTAGCTCACTGAACAATAACAATGGAAGCAAATCGGCATATAAACACTTCGGTGTCGGAATCTTCATCAGACAAAGGGGGTGGCTCCTCCTGTGGTGTCGATGCACCTGTGGTCTGACAGACCCAGCTGCTGTCCAAGGGGGTCCTGGAGAGGTATGGCTTCAGCTTGTCGTGGTGAACGACCTTAACCCTTGACCTTGGCCCCTTTTTGATCTGGTACACTAGGTCGTCCAGAAGGCCCACAACAAAATAAGGGCCTTCGTAGGCAGGCAAAAACTTCCGTACCTTGTTCCTCACTCTCTTGGTGCCTTTAATCAGGTGCCACACAGCGGCCCCGATTGGATACTGAACTTGGCAGATATTTTTATCATACTGCTTCTTGGCACGTTCTGAAGACTTCCCCAGAGCCTCTCGTGCGAGTTGGTGGGAGAGCTCCAACCGTTCCCGGAGCTGTAAGACATAATCTGGTAGGGAGCTGGTACTCCTATCCCCTGGTGGCAGACCAACAACTAAGTCAATTGGCTCTGTAACGTCACGACCCAACAACATCATATTAGGTGTTAGGCCCGTGGAGCTGTGTTTGGTAGCCCGGTAAGCCATAACTGCATAAGGGAGCATTAAATCCCAGTCCCAATGACACCTCTCTGCTGTAGCGGCCAGCATCTTCTGTAGGGTGGCGTTGAAACGTTCCACCTGCCCGTCCGATTGTGGGTGGAAAGGTGTTGTGCGCGTCTTTTTGATGCCCAGCAATTCACACACGTTCTGAAAGACCGCCGACCCGAAATTAGTGCCCTGATCGCTGTGTAAGGTGTGTGGGGCTCCATACCTGCACACCCACTCTGAAACGATTCTTTCAGCCACTGTCGAGGCTTTTTCACAGGGAACTGGATACACTTCCACCCACTTACTGAAATAGTCCTGTACGACCAATATGTATCTGTTATGTCTCTCTGTCTCATTTAAAGGCCCCATGAGGTCAACTGCGATCCTTTCCATAGGTGCTCCCACCCGCACCGTGCCCATGGCTGCTTGTGCCGTTTTCTTAGGCCGGGCCCTAGCAGCACAGTTGGTGCATGAACGGCACCACAATGTCGCATCATCCCTGATGTTGTACCAATAGTACCTTGTTTTAAGGCGTGCTAAAGTCCTTTCCCCTCCAAAATGGCCTCCGACGGGGCCATCGTGCATTTGCTCCATCACAGCCTTATGTAAGGTGTGAGGCAGGAGGATTTGAGGATAAAACGTCCTGCCTTCCTTGCAAAAGAACTTCCTTAGTAATATTCCATCTTTCAGGTATAGTCTTTTCCACTGGGACCAGTAGGCTTTAGTAGCTGGGCTGCAAGCGGCTATATCATTCCAGCATGGTCGGCCCTCCCCCTTATCCACCCACTGCCAGATTGGTGCAATATCGGGGTCGTTCTTTTGGGCTGTTTTGAGCTGCTCTAGTGTCCAACCTTGGAACAGACTAGTTTGAGGTGAGTCACTCACTCGGTGTATGCTTGGGAAGGCTGAAGTGCTGCTGCTATCTGTGTTCACTACCCCCACTAGACGTTGCCCTGGGGTGGACGTGAGAGGTGGAACTGGTGTGAGATAGTCACATGGATCACACTGTACTGCCTTGTCCTGGCGCTGGTCACTACTAGGCCCAGGTTCCGGTATGGTGCAGGCGCAGGAACCCCGACACGGCCGTCTGGAGAGTGCATCTGCATTCTGATGGACATTACCTGGTCGGTGGACAACCTTAAAGTCATATTCAGCCAGCTTTTCTAGCCACCGTGCCAGCTGTCCCTCAGGTTCCCTCAACCTGGTCAGCCAGCGTAAGCTGCTGTGGTCGGTTCGAACAGTGAATGGTCTGCCAAGCAGATACTGCCTAAAGCTGGAAGTAAAATCCACCACTGCCAGGAGCTCTCTTCTGGTTGTGCAGTAGTTTTGTTCTGCGGCTGCCAGTCGCCTGCTCCCATAGGCTAGCACCCTCTCCTCACCCCCTTGGACTTGGGAGAGAACAGCTCCGATCCCACAGTCACTAGCGTCTGTGTCAAGAAACATTTCTCCACCATCGAGGGGGTAGCCCAAGACAGGGGCCGATGTCAGCAGTCTTTTTAACTCATCGAACGCTCCTTGACATTCAGCTGTCCAGTTGAAACGGGCATATTTCTTCGTCAATTCATGCAAAGGTTTGGCTATACTGGCGAAGTGTGGCACAAAGCGACGGTAATAGGAGGCTAACCCGACGAACTGCCGGACCTCAGGCACATTTCTAGGTGTGGGCCAGTCTCTGACTTTCTGGGTCTTTTGGGGGTCAGTAGCGATACCTCTGGAAGAAACTACATGCCCCAGGTAGGCCACTTCCTCTCGAAACAGACAACACTTGGGTGGTTTTAGTTTTAAATTAGCCTGTCGCAGCCTGGTGAAAACTTGCTCCAACCGCTCTAGCATTTGGGTGCTGTCCTGCCCCAACACCACAATGTCATCCAAATACACTAAACAAGTCTCCCATTGGAGCCCTGCTAAGACACGGTCCATAAGTCTCTGGAAAGTGGCTGGGGCATTACATAACCCGAAGGGCATCACATTCCATTCAAAAAGTCCTTTACGAGTACAGAAGGCTGCCGCTTTGCGAGCTCTAGGTGTCATTCTCACTTGCCAGTAGCCAGAGGTTAAGTCGAGTGTGCTGAAGTACCTGGCATTAGACAGTGTGTCGAGAGTGTCCTGGATTCGTGGCAGCGGATAGGCATCCTTTATTGTCCGTTCATTTAGCGGCCTATAGTCCACACATAACCTGGGGGAATGATCCTTCTTCTTCACCATCACAATTGGTGCAGCCCAGCTGCTATTGCTGGGTTGAGCTAGACCTGCGTCGAGACTTTGTTGTAGCTGCTGGTCTGCGGCTTACTGCTTATCGGCGGCCATTCTGCGGGGCGGCTGTTTCACAGGAGGCCCCGGAGTGGTCTGGATATCATGCTCCACAATGCTGGTGCACCCAAGATCAGCAGGACCGGTGGAGAAAACATCGCCATACGACTGCAGCAGGCGGGCTAGCTTGTGACGGTCACCCTCCGACAGGCTGGGACAGCTCTCGGCATACAGGGCCTGCAAATGCATAGGGACAGAAACAGAGTTAATGTGCTCCGGTGGGACAGAGACCTGGACAGGCTGGACCTCCGAGATCCCCAATACTTGGGCAGGCTGGATAACACCGACGGCGGCTCCTCTCTTCAAGGTAACGGGTGTGGCCCCTGGGTTAAAAACCCGGATAGGGATCATTGTAGATTGCTGGGGTCGGACGACAGAGCGCGCCACCAAGACGTGATGTCTCTCAATGAACGCCTTGGTAGGACTGAGCATCATGTCCCCACTGGCAGCACATCGGGGGCGGAAGAAACCAGGCACCATGTACTCGCGACCCGGCTCCAGGGTGGTTGTGCGGGCGACTCGTGCCAGGTGAGTTACAGGCTGGCCGCTGGGGTCGTAGTGGGGCACCTGCTCCCCAAAAAGGGTTATCTCGTTACGGCCATAGTCCAGGCAGGCATTGGACTGTTGCAGGAACGGGTGCCCCAGGATAACTTCCGTGCTTTCGGCTGTTTCTGCCATAATAAAGTTCACGTCAGTTGTTCCACCCCCCACTTGGACTGGCAGTACAACTTCTCCCAGGACAGCTAAACCCCCAGGCCCTATCCCCTGCAGGACCCTGGCCGTAGCTGGCTGTATGGGGGGCCTAGAATGAGCTGGGAGGGCGTTGAAGTGATGTAATGGCAGCACATTTCTTCGGGCCCCCGAATCCAATAGAGCACAAAGTCGTAACCCATGTATCAGTATCTGAATGGACACCTCTTCCTCTTGGCTCCTATTGCAAACGATCAGTTCGCTGGTGTCAGGCGGTGGGTTCAAAATAAAACCCCCTTGTTTCCGTGGGGGGCGGCGTGGGGAAGGGCACTGTCTTTGTAGATGCCCCACAGCAGAACAGTTATGGCAGACGACCTCCCCAGATGCACCCCTCTGGAACTCGGCCTTGTTAAACCGCTGCTGGCGAGCTTGTGATGCCCCCCGGTGTTGCTGGTGAGGCGTTGCCGGTGTACGCTTTGGCTGGTCATATACAGTTACCGGGACATCCTCGATCGCTGTAGCTGTCCTTGCTGCAGAACTCCGGGGGCCCAGGCCAGGACGCATCATCCGTGTTACAGCCTGGGCCGCTTTCTTCGTGGTTTCATACCGGTGGGCTATGCCGTAAGCTCTGGCTAGCGTGCAGGGCTGTTCTTCTAGTAGTCTTTGAATAATGTCGGCATCTGCCATGGCATTGGTGAAGATCTCCACACTAACACGGTCCTGCTCCAACTCAGTGAGGTCACCATAAACGATAGCCACCTTTTCATAGATGTCGTCTCGGAGTGTGTGCAGGGCTTCACCCGGTTCTCTTACTCGCCGTCTTAACTCGATTCCTATGGCCACAGCGTGTTCTGAATGCGGCCCATATGCAGCGTCAACCTCCCTCTTAATGCGGTCGTAGCTCCAATGAGCAGACTTAGGGTTTTTGTGGATGATAGCACCGGCTGCACCCGTCAGGCCAAATCTAAGTTGGACGGCTTTAGTCGGTTCAGTCCAGTTATTAGCTCGCGCACATGTTTCAAACTGGTAAATAAAGTCTCTCCATGACCCTGTTCCATCAAACTGCCCTGGTTGCAACGTTGGGATCCTCTCCTTAGTACTGTAGCATTCCTCATCACTACCGTCGTAGTAGTCACCAAGCACAAGGGGTGTGGGATAGCAGCGAGGTACTGACAGTGCTCGCCTCGGGCCGGGTTGACCACCGTCACTCAGTTCAAGCTCCCTTATCTGTTGCCGTGTTGCATCGTGGAGCAGGGGCTGGTCACAACCTCGAGCTAGCACGGCATATCTGGTGTTAGCATAGGGTACAGAGTGCGGTGTAATCTGTGCTTGTGCAGCAACACTGGGAGTGGAACAATGGCAGTTCCCGGCTGTATAACAGGTCTGGGCAACGTTATTTACATTGGTGTCCTGCTCAGGAGCAAAGGGTGTCGGTGACACATCCTCACTTTGACGAGCTGCCATAGACTGACAATCAGTCATCATGATTGGTGTCAAGAAGGGGTTCGTGCATATCGATGGTGGTGGGGTAAGCTGCCACGTCGCTCCCTGTTGCAGCATCTGTCTGTGGCCAGGCTTGTTACCCGCGGGTGTAGTTAGCTCCGTAGTAGCCAGGAACGGGTTGGTTTTATTACCGTTATAGTCCACAACCAGTTTGGTTGGGCTCATTTTAGCTCGAGCAGTCCCAGTCATGTCTAACCAAAACGGATTTGTGCTCACATTATATTCTGTTGTCTTCAATTGTCCCTTAATGTCCACGTTGTCGTTATCCCAGGGAGTGGGTGCCGCCATTTTTTTTTCTCTTTTTCCGTCAAAACTTTCGATCTCCGACTCGCTACCGAATCCCGGACGAGCCCCCAGTGTTACCGTTCTTCCCCTCTCAGTTGTCTTCTTACCGTGGTACGAAGGCTGATCGGCTTTTTGTAGCTCGTGGTAGCTGGTAACACGCTACTAATATGTATACTAAGGCCGGGCTATCGGTCGGAGATGAAGTAGGCACGGGAGGCGGTGCGAAGTCCAACTACATGCAACTTTATTTACCTCTTCCCTGGAACAACATGCACCACAAAACCACAATGATAACAACTTAACCTGGGAGTAATAGCCGCGGCTTTTCTAACTTCGAATACGGCTCCTGTGGCGTGGCTCATCTCCTGCGGCTTCTGAAGAGAGAGAGACCCCCCCCCTTCGCCCGCTAACACAACAACAAAAAAAACTACCCACAATCCCACCTTCTTAAAGGGCCAGGCCAGTAACAAATGTCACAATGATGTTGCCGGTAAATTTGTAAAACTTGTAAATTTGTTAAACTCTCATGGAGACTTTGAAAAAAAAGATGTGGAAGTTCACACATTTGAGTTTTTTGTTTGAAGAATACATCTCTGAACCTAAAGACTGCTTGAAATATCACTCCACTATATTTTCAGCACTTATCAACTATTCTAAGCCACAGTTTCATTTAGTTCGGGCCATTTTAAAACATCTTAGTAGAATAGACATTTCAGATGTATTTTCCTTGAAAATACAGTAGTGCTACAGCAGCTAAAACTTGTGTGTTGCGTTTCTTTTCAGATAACCCACGCATGGTGAGCCATGTTCCAGTCACAGTCCAGATCCTGGATATCAATGACAACGTTCCATCCATCTCTGGGGGCAACACTGCTGTGATAGTGTGTGAAGGCACCAAAAACGGACAGGTAAGTTGCTAATAAACAAATTTTAAAAATTTTGACTCTGAATTCCAAAATTTGTTGAGGTGGTTTTTTAGAATCTGCCCAGAAAATACAAAAACACCCTGAAGGCAAAGTGATGAGGGGGTATCAACATCTGGGGTGCAATGTAACCCTCTCAGCATAGCATGGAGCATAGCAGAACAACCCAAGTGAATTTGTGGTGTGACACTGGATTCAGGAGTTTGAATTGATTTCTCATCATAGGAGACAATCCCTCCAACTAGCTCTGTCATGATCTGCCACAGACCTCCTGGTTTGGACTTTTATTTTGTTCTACTTCCTGTTTAGGCCTTGCCTGTGTTCTGCAACCTTACCTACCTATTGCCCTTTAGCCAGTCTTTTGTATTTATAATGGCTTCTCACTATGACCGGGTGACAGATCCTCACTTTACTCAGTTACTAACTTGTAAAATACAGAGAAATGGTGAGGTTTCTCTTCGCCTTCTGCCATATTGGCGAGGAGGGTCTCTGACCTCACTATACTGTCTCCCATAGTGATGCGCCACCTACTGGCATGAGTGTATTTGTAACTTAACCAAAGCTATTTCTAAAGTCACTCTTTCCCATTACAAACAGTATAAAAACGTAGTGTGAATATACATTACTGTGTGTCACGCATGCAACTTCAAATTCATTTCTAAACACAACATATCAACAAAGTTTCTAAACACCAGTGAACATATGCATGCAAACACATTCCTGCTCTTTCTGCAACTCACACACAGGCACATGCATACATTCATGTTGCTGCCTTTTTGTTGTGTGTCTGACACCATCAGTGAGGGATTTATCAGCTGAGCTGCAGACTTAGCAGCTTCTTGAACCCATAAATTATTCAGACTGCAGAGCACAGTGATGCCTTCGCTGCTGGGCCAAATAGCAGCAGAGACGGTCATATTAAACCCAAACATGCCCCTACCCTGTGTGTGTGTGCTTGTATGACTATGTAATAATTTAGCTTGGCTTTAGGCAACAGACAACACATGCCAGCACAGTCTATGTCAAAAAAGGATTCTTTTTTTTCATCTTGCTGTCATTAATAAATGACATAAATAGACATTAAGTGTTTTTTAATGTATGGCACAAGAATGTTGCCTGATAAATTTTACTGTTGCATGTGGGGATGCAGTCATGTATTAAATTTTAGTAATTGATTGAAAAACAGTGAGATTGGCTGTATAGGTTGTGGTGTATAGTATCGTATAGTAGTATAGATAAAGTGCTCACTTTATGTGTGTTGTGGTAAATACATGGAAATGCATTTTTTTTATATATTTATGTTCGAAAAACAGTAATGCCTGTAGAGGAATGTGATGACATGATTTAAATTTCTGAACTCAAACAGATTTTGATTCAATTTCTGAATGTTGCTAATAAATTAGGTCTGAATGACAGGTAATCTTAAGGATTTAAATCTTCAGTTAGACTTAGACTAAACTTTATTGATCCACAATGGAAAACATAAACAGGCAGGACAAGTGAATAAGATACAATAACAAACATGAATAAAATGGAATTATCTGTTGCAAAGGGCTGAGTTGTTGTACAGATTATATTATAATTATAGTGTTATACAGCTGAAATGCCACAAAGGTGAAAATGTTAACTATCTATGACATACTGTCACACAGTGAGGAGGATGCAATGAGCCATACACAGGGACAAGAGTCAGACTGCTGCATTCATTCGTTGTTGATTGAAACTTACATCAGTGTGATGGACATGAGTCACATTGACTGGGATAAAATTCACCCCACTCCCAAATAGAAAACTGCAAACATGAGAATAGTATGACACTAAATAATTATGGGAAATGAAATGGCAATTCAGTTTATTAGACAGTGTGTGACCAAACACCCCTCTACCATTTACTGAAATTCTAAAGGTGGTGGCATCAGCTCATGCCTCAGTTTCTGTTGAGGAAGAAGTGTGCTCCTAAGGAAATACTGAATTTGCAATTTTTTATTATTACTTGTCCTTTGTGTGTTTGCCAGATATAAGCAAGTGTATTGATACAAAATACTGTAGTTGCACAGGTGGACAAGGTAGTTCTGAGTTCAGTTTATGATTTATTATTATGAAATAGATTTGAGGGCTGTCAAAGCTGATAGAAATAGGTTCAATATTTGACAGCCCACCTGTTAGTGGGCTGTCAAATAACAGTTTCCAATTAGACTGGAAAAGCAGGTGTTGAAAATGAGCTGTTCTGACTATCTGCAGGTCTGGGTCTGGTCTAACCAAGGCCTGTAACATATAAAGTAAATAGTGAATAGTATGTGAAGCAGGATACCAGAAAAGTAGCCTAATAAAATTTTGTTTTACGTTTTAGTTTTTAGTTTAGGGTTTTACGGTTACTTTTGGTGGGGAATATTCTACCTGCTGAATACCAACAGCAGAAAAGAGGATTCTGCTTAGAGAGAACTAATCCTTTTTATTAAAAATGCATCATCTTTTAAATCACTAACATCAAAACCATAACACATAGGAATAGATGGAAGATGTGTAATGGCACTGCCATAGATTTTTCTCTCATATACCAGTTTGTTTTTCATTTCGGCTACTTACACGGTGTAGAAAATCACATTTTTTTCTTCAAGGAAACAAGGAACTTTTTTCTTCTGTAGCTGAATTTTAAATATTGAATGCCAGTCCCTCAGGTCAGGAAACGGGGAGGGGGGTATTAATTAACAGTTACTGATGTGTTTTCTGCAGCAAAAAGAAATATGAACACCTAAGCTGTTTAGCTTCAAGTTCACTATTTAGAATTATCAAATGTTTGAGTTGTCTGATACATTTAGGAGACTGTGACACAAAGATTCTTATAAAATGAATGCTAATTGAAATTGTGCTTTATGATAGCACATTTAGTGATGTGGTGTTTAAACAAGAAATCACAGCCAATTAGTTTGCTATTTTGTGTAATGGATTGTAAGAAAATGCAGTAGGTCAGACTGGGTCACTGACATAAGGTCAGTTCAGATTGTGTGCACTGAAGAATACGAACAAATACTGTCAGTGTATTTATTTCTTAATAATTATGCCTTTGTTAACTACCCCCTTTATCTCCTTTTCTGTAACCTTTCTTTATCTCTCACTTGCACTTCTTGTCTTTGCTTTTAAATTCCTCTACATCTCCTTCATCTGTCTCACCAGGTGATTCAGACCATTCGAGCAGCAGATCAGGACAACTTTGCAAATGGAAAGTTTTCCTTCTTTGTGCCTGCTGATCATCAAGCTAATCCAAATTTTACCGTGAAGAACAACGGAGGTAAGATTTCAGTGCAAATGTATTCAGTTGGTTAGAGCCGTTCTGCAATAAATCCTCCTTTCATGAAAGTTAGAATGTTCAGTTAGCATAGAGTGATAATTTCTAGCCTATTAATGAGGTTAGGCTAAATAACAGAAACACCTCTGTGTATAATGCAGTACAGCTCATCAGCAGCACAAATGGTTTAGGACATTGCATTCTTAAAGCACTAACTGAATGGAATAAATTCAAGAATGAATTAAGAACATGACATGTTATCCTTTACTGTTGTGAATTTGACATTTTGTAACCAAATTCTGTTCATTCAACCTGTGGCAGGAAGCCTTGATTGATAGTGGATATGTCTAATATATCTAATGCTAAAGCAATAACACAGCCATTTCAGCTCCAAACACATAACACTGCAAAAATGACTTAACATTGGACTGTGAGATGACTTTGGAATTGTTGCAAGATAACATGATGCACCCTAGCCCAAATATACACAGCGCAATGGGTGACACTTACTGTGTGGAGTTTGCATATTCTCCTTGTAAATTGCCCATAGGTGTGAATGTGAGTGTGAATATCAGTGTGCCAGCCCTGTGATAGACTGATGATCTGTCCAGGGGTACTCTGCCTCTCGCCCAATGTCTAAAAACCCGAGCAACACTGAGAAACTTCGTGCAAAATATGTGTGCAACTCAATGAATTGGGTGCCATCTCAGAACACTGTATACAGTTTTCTTAAAAAGGAAACTCCACTAATGTTGTATGTCAGGAAACTGTAAGTTATGTGTGGATTATGTTCTTTGACTTTTCAAGTGCATTCAATTCCACCCAACCAGTTTTACTCAGAGACAGGCTCATAGGGATGAGGGCGGACCCCTCCTTTGTTTCCTAAATTATTTGACAGAAAGGCCAGAGTTCATCAGGCATCAGAGGAGGCAGTATAAAACAGAAGGATGCAAGGCAGCTGGACAAAGTGGTGCAAAAAGCTGGTTCAGTGACTGGAATGAGGCTGGACTCACTGGAGGCTGTGGTGGAGAGATGCAGACAGAAAAAGGTAGAGACCATCCTGGAACACACTGACCATCCCCTTCACAACATCCTGATGGATCAGAGAAGCAGCTGCAGTGGACGACTCACCTCACTGAGCTGCAGGACTGAACGATACAGGAGATCCTTCATCCCCACTGCCATCAGGCTCTACAACACCTTAGACAATGGAAAATGACTGACCAACATTAACTGGACTGTTGAATTTTCCTTTGGGAAATTGTTCTCCTCTCATTTAATTTTCATCAGTGTGACTTCAGGTGTTTAGTGAGTACTTCTGTAAGTAAAATGGTATCTTCTTATCCCCAGCATAAATTTGTGTGTGGTGGTAGACAGGAGTAGTTTTTCAAGGACTGTTTTAGCCCACTGCTCATCTCTGCTTGAGGCTAGCAGCTACAGTACATTAACCACTACTGGCATAATACACTCAAATCTCTGACCAAATAGTTGGCAACTGTGCTGGTCCCCAGTATGCCACTGAATTGCAGACAAACCCCAATGCTATTAACAGCAGTTTCTTTCCCACTTGGCTCTATATCTACATGTGCTACCAGCTACACCAAGTCCAGTTAATTAATTTATGAAGCAAAAAATAGGGTGTGTTTTGTTTCTACCAGTACAAACACATTCTGCTGGCATCCTTGCCACAGTGTCCCTTGTCTTTCTGCTTTTCGTGGAACAGGTACCCTCCTCCCCCCTCCTCTCTTCCTATTGAGGGCTGATTTAATGTCCAACAGAAAACCTGTGGCACTGTTGCCTTGGTTACCCAGCTGCTGGAGTTGTGTTTATTTCCTCTCCTCATTTATCTTTGATTCTATCTCTCCAGAATAAATGTGTGTGTGCATGCTGGTCATTTTTTTAGTTTTTAGGTATGTGTCAGTTTGTATCATGTTCTTTGAGCTTTGGTCTTCTGTCTTTTTATGTGTGCTCACCCATCACATCTAGGCTCACTGTGACTTCCCCCACCCCTGTATCCACATATACTTTTATCTCTGTCTCTATCTCTCCTCCATCTTTCCTGGCATTATGGCAGTTGCTTTCTGTAGTTGACCTGAGAAAGAGGAGAGGTGCACTCAGCAGATTTAACAGGAGTCTCAATAATAAGACACAGTGACAAGTTTCTGATAGGAAGGTTGGATAGCAGTCTGTGAGCGAAACACTGCTGGCAATTTATGTTGTTGTTGTTGTTTACTTCTGCTTCCACAGAACATGGGCTGGATAGCTGCATTGCAGGTGCTTTTTGAGTGCACTCAAAGCACTTTTATTCTATTTTTCAATTTACCCATTCACACACACAAAATCACTCAAACACCAATTGATCAGCCACCAGGGGATAACTTGATATTTATTGTCTTGCCCAAAGATACTTCGACGCGTGAACTAGAGAAGCTCAGGATCAAACCACCAACCCTTCAGTCAATGACCAACCTGCTCTATCTCCTGAGCCACAGTCGCTGCTCAATTTACTGAAGTGTCTAGAGAGACAGGAAGAAGAAACAACAGTTACAGGATTAGTAAATCACCTACATAGCAGTGTAATCTTTGTGAGAGAAGATAATCAAAAGTGAACCAACATTATAAGTGCTGCACCTGAGAATTTTCTGTGATTCTGTGAATAGCAAGAACAATGTAGTATAAAAACTAAGCTAGCAGCCTTTAAAATCAATAAATATAACAGCCTTTCTTAATGATAGTACCATAAAGATCAACATGTAATGACAGTATGAAGAAAATGTAAAATTAAAGCACTTGACAATCAGAAATCTTTTCAGTACACGTACATATAGGCGCAAAAAATGAGGAAGCCACTGTCCGGGAGAAAAACTGGACAGGCCAAAAAATACATACTCAGACTAGAAACGAATGTTGCATCCCTTAGCTAACTAATGCTCCAACAAGGAACAAAAAAAGACAGGTGGTATAAATAGACAGAACCAAAGACTAATTAAACACAGGTGAAAGTAATAAAACTAATAAACACAAAGCTACCTGTGACTAATGTAGGACTGTCAAAGGAAACCAGAAACCAAAATAAAAGTCCAGCCGGAAACTCAGGAACAACACATCAGTCATTTTTGTTGTTAAAGAATATAAATATACTGGCTGTATATTTTTGCATGGCCAAACCTGTTGGCTCTTGGCTGTTACAGCCTTTGTTGTGATTCACCACTGTCTAAGGTGTGGTGCATTGGTGTATATTAATTTGTCTTTTTTGGACAAAAGCCTATGATACACCTCTACATGTTGCTCATCCCTCCTACAGAAATTCCGTGGAAAGCCTGAACTTGCTGGGTATTTTACTTGGTATATTATTGATAATCAATTCTCCTTTGTGACTTTTTAAATTATTCACAAATCCCTTCAAAACTGATGTTGTCTTACATATAGCCTACTGTAATACTTAGCTTTTTATGATGATTTATATGTGAAGATTCTCAGTCGTCCAGGTGAAGCTATCTAGAGGCTCAGTCATGGCAACTGGTCTAGATTTTAGGTCAAGACTTTTTACCACTCATACAAGTAGCATCTTCAGTCTAAAGGAAAGCTGGGGAAATTTAATAATTATCCTGCAGGTTGGTTTCACTCCACCCCTAGACTAAATAATCTCATTAGGGCCAAATTTACAGGTGAATTTTACAGAAAAAACATGGCTGCGCCATGGGCTCCCCTCTGTCACCCATGGTTGCCAATCTGTATATGGAAAAAGTAGAAAAGGGGTACATTCACAGGGATGGGACTAACCCATTGGTTCAGATATGTGGATGACACCTGGGTGAAAATCAAGACCCAGGTAGTTCAAGCATTCACAGATCACATCAATGCAGTAGATGCAAACATCAAATTCACCAGAGAGGTGAACAGGCTAGCCTTTTTGGAATGCGAGGTCGTCATCGTGTCTGATGGGAACCTAGAGATAGAAGTATACAGGAAACCTACACACACAGACCAATACCTTCTTTTTGACTCCCATCACCCACTGCAACACAAACTAGGAGTCATCAGGACTTTGCACCACAGAGCAAACAACATCCCTACCTCCATGGAGGCCAAGAGAAAGGAGGACACTCACTTGAAGACAGCCCTCAAAACCTGTGGCTACCCTTTGTGGGCCTTCAACAAGGCAACATCCACATCAGGCAGAAAAACAAGAGACACAGCTGAGCCTCAAGATCCACAAAGGAAAAACCTGGTCATTCCATATGTAGCAGGTGTTTCAGAGAGGCTTAAAAGGATTTTTTGGAAACATCAGATACCAGTTCACTTCAAACCCACTGAGACAGAGACTGGTTCACCCTAAAAACCAGATACCAAAACAAAAGAGGAGCAATGTGGTGTATGCTATCCAGTGTATGGAAGAATGCTCAGAACTCTACATTGGAGAAACCAAACAACCATTCAACAGGAGGATGGCCCAGCACAGGAGGAGCAGCTCCTCAGGACCAACTGTGCACCTCCATTTAAAAGAGACAGGACAGTCATTTGAAGACAGTGATGTATATATTTTGGACAGAGAAGACAGATGGTTTGAGAGAGGAGTCAGAAAAGTTACATATGTCCAAGTGGAAAACCCCTCCCTTAACAGGAGTGGAGGGCTCAGACATAACATGTCTTCAACCTACCAGGCTGTCCTTTCATCTGTTCCCAGGAAATTAAGGAACACATCAAATGTCTTCCAGGGAGGACACACTCTGCAGCCAGTTTGTGGATCAGAGAGGTCACATGAGTCCACCATTAGATCCTAAATACCCTCACCTGAGCTCACGTCTATTGTTCACCTAACGAGTCTATTCAGACCAGGTGTGAAGTGAAACCAACTCAGGAGTGTGGGTCTAATGACTCTCACCTGATTTACATAGCTCACCTAATAAGCCTATGGGACTATGGGGGAGTGAAACCAACCTGGAAGATAAATTGGAGGTTCCATACCAGCTTTCCCTCAGAGTGAAGACGCCACTTGATTAGTGGTGAAATGTTTCGACCTAAAAACTAGAAGTCCAGTGTTTTTCTTGTCCTGGAATGAGCCCTAGCTCACCACTCGACTTTCACACGTCAACATCTGCTTATGTACTTTATCAAAAGAACAACTGGCTTTCATGATAAACTAATTTGGTTGTAATTATTTACAGTGTATTCAGAACAATATTATTCTCATGATTTGATCAAGTATCAATCAATCATGTAACAATGAAAACATTTCATTATGGAAATAACTCAATTTGTACAAAACCTTCTACAATTTCTGGATCAAAAACCTGATCTGTGAGTTTGAAATGTTCCTTCATGCTTTCTTTTTTTAATTTTGGGGGGATCTATTTATCCACAAACACCGTTTCTCCCTCTTTAACATACATTATACAAAGTAAAATGTTTTCCCTATTCCTTTACTATTATTACTCATAATAATAAAATAAAGAAATGCTACTACTACTAACAATAATAATAATACTAATAATTGTTATTATAAATGTGAATTGATCTATAATTATGAAGAATTATGCTTATTATCATTCAATCAGTATTTTTTATTGTACTTAAATTACTTAAATTACTGTCTCATTATCTCCACCTTTCTTACATCTTTGTCATATCATTCAACCTCTACCATTCTTTAATATTCCTTTATCCTCCTTTCTTTTTTGATAGTTTTCAAGATTGTCTGTATGTAACTGAGCTACTGTGACCAAGGAATTTCCCTTGTGGGCCAATAAAGTTGATCTATTCTAATCTAAATTACCAATCTCACGGCTCTCTCTTTACTTCCTGTCCCCAGATAACACTGCCAGTATAATGTCTCGTCGGCGTGAAGGCTTCAGCCTGGACAGAGACCAAGAGTTCTTCACCCTGGTGGTTGTGGTGACCGATGGCGGTGAGCCTCCTCTTAGCAGCACTACTACCCTCACCCTGAAGGTGTGTGTGTGTCAGAAGAACACCAGGGGGCGCAACAGCAACAATGTCTGTCAGGCCCAGGCCTTCCTGTCCTCAGCAGGCCTCAGCACGGGGGCCTTTGTGGCCATATTGCTTTGTATTGTCATATTATTAGGTAAGTAGGGTGAATGTTGTCTACTTATATTTCCCTGATCTGTATGTTGTTTTCAAACCACTGATTATATCATATGCATAACTATATTGACAGACTTTCAAAGATTGGTAAGGCACTGGACATTTCTGTATGAGAAACGTTTGGCCTTACTCCGTCCTCTGTCATTCTTTGACAGAGGACAGTAGATGTTCACCACCTAAAGGAATGTGAGGTGTGGCGTCCAAATAAAATTCACACAAATATTCTGTGTTGGCAGGATCAATACCAGATGTTGGGATTGGTTTTGAAATCCCATTCCAACATCTGGTGTTAGCAACTAGACATTTTAGTAGTTCTGTGATATCCTGTCCAGCAAGGAGTTCTCTTGTGCTGTTCAAGGTTAAGAATTTTATCAACAAATGTGATCTGCCTAAAAAAATAAAAGAAAGAACAGGTGTACTTAATTGATCCACCAACAAGGCATTTCTAGTCTAAACAGCTCTAATTTTTTTAAACCACTTTTGAAGGCCCAAAGAGATGAAAAAACAGCAAAACATTGGTCAAGAGTCCAAAATATGAATACAGATGATGTGCATCACAATATATAATTTGGAAATATTTTCATCAATACTCCTTTGTTATTTTAAATGCTGCATTTATTAGACAATCATTTGTTTTAGAAGTGGGAGTGTTCTTTTGAGAATTTGTATCCTCTTTTCTCTTTCTTTAGTTTCTAATTGCTATATGCATGAAGGCTGATTCTCTATATTTACCCTTCTTTGCCCTTTTTCTTTTCTTTTATTCTATTCTACCTCTTCTTTTCATCCTCTAGCCATAGTGATGCTGTTCACACAGCTACGAAATAAAAAAACAAGCAAAGAGCCCTTGATACTTTCTGAAGAGGATATCAGAGAAAATGTGGTGACCTATGATGATGAGGGAGGCGGGGAGGAGGACACAGAAGCCTTTGACATAGCAGCACTGCGAAATCCCAAAGGCTCAGAGTCTCACAGGAAGTTCCACAGCTACCTCAGCTGTAGACCAATCCCATACGGAGAGGAGGAAGAGGTTGAGGGCGATGAGGGGCGCATTGTGGTGGTAAGGAGACGGAAAGCTCAGGAGCTGGATTATGGGAACTATAGCCCAGAGTCAGAGCCTGCATGGTTTGTTATTGACTGCATTCCCCGGGAGATCAGCCAGTCAGCTCCTTCACTGCTGATAGATGGTCATGACGTAATTCAGCAGATAATCCAGAAGAAGGTGGCCAAAGCAGACTCTGACACACGTGGCCCACCTTATGACTCACTTCAAACATATGCCTATGAAGGCTGTGGGTCCTTGGCTGGGTCAGTCAGCTCTCTGGGCCTGACTGCAGCAGCACCTGAACTAAACTATGCTGACTTGGAAGACTGGGACCCAGGCAGGCAAACACTGGAACATATTGTTGGAGATCAGCCAGCTACAGGTCAAATTAATCCAGACTCCTAAAGATTACCATTCAAAAGTTTGTGTTTTTACTTTGGGCCTGATTTGGTGAAGCAAATTAGTTTTTACTTGTGCTGTTTAAACCAAGGATGCAAAATTACTGCCACAGAAATATGGCATTTACGAACATTTACGAATAGGTGAAATCAGTGGATAAGAAAAGCCATGTAACAGGAGAGAAGAGCACATACAGACTGAAGAGAAACTTAAGTGAAAACATCACTGAGTGCTTTGCTGACATGAAAGGCAAAATGAAAACTGACAGAAGACCATGGTTTTAAAATGACAGGTCAATTTGCAAACAGTTTTCTGCCTCTGGTCTGCTTGTTATGTGTGTTGGTGGAAAAAGCATAGCTAGCCCAAATGATTGTGGCCTTGATCTTCACTGTTTCTGAAGCTCTAGTCATTCAAAAGAAAAACAAACCTGCACAGCTAGCATGGACAATAAAAAATTGGCTTCAAACACAATGATCCAAGGTGTGAGGTTCAACACACCAATCATCCATTGTCTTGAATAATGGGGACATGGAATTTTATTCATTTGTTATTAATAGACAAACATGACACTAACTGTGATGTGGTGTGTCAGAAGAAAGAGCTAGAGAAAGGTGAAGGCTCTGCTGAGAGAAAGGCAGAATCATCCAGTCCCTCTCGCTGAAAATTGGTGATTATTTATTATTTACTTATTGTGTCAGAAAACCCTAAATATTCATGCATGCAGACAGTGACAGCAGTACCCAGAAGCATCAGCCACCCAGCTGTGGATTAGTGAAGGTTAGCTAATCCAGATTCCAGTTTCATGAGCCTCCACTCTGAGCCTAACACTAGACCAAACTAAGAAAGAATGTGATTTAATCTCTCCTGGCCATTTTTGGACTACAGGAACTAAACAGCCCTACCTAAGCTATTATAAATACTTCATTTGACACTGTCAACCACAGAAATGTTCACCTTCGCAGCTGTTCTTAGCTCGCCTCAAATGGATGTCATCAAAAGGAAATTTGTCATTAGCCGCAGCAAGAGCATGTTTCACTAAGTATGAAATACATACACCCATATATGGGTAGATCATTGTTGGTGAAATATCATCTCGCTGCAGTGTATGTGGAGGCGGAGTAATTCAGTATGCATCTTTTGACTGGACTGAAAACAGTAAAAGGACTGTTGGAAGAGAATGAATAAGTCAATGGAAAAATAATCAGGAAGATGATGAAATTAAGCCTATTTTCCCTGATGTATATTTTTATTGATGAATAAAAAGACCAGTTGTTTCAGAAAAGCAGTTGGACTATGTGATTTGATTAGTTTTGGATCCATATGTACAAACCTGGAAAAGTGCCATAGTTTTCACTGATTTTCTGTTATTAGGTCAGGTGCAGCAGATGGGATTCTTATTATGTGTTGTGATATTTTTGTCTCAACGTGCCATGCAATCCTACATTGTTAAAAAATGCACTCTCCCTGCTTTTTCACTCTCCTTTTGAATGCTCTAACTGGATTAACAGTGACGTATTTAACTCAGCAATGTGGTGTAATCTTTGGCTTCCAATGCCAAAGATGAGGGCAGCTTTTACAGTCATCCATGAGTTTGTAAGAAACAGTTTGCCTGTCAGTGTATGTACAGTAGCTTATCCCTGGAGCCCCCGTAAGAGACATAAATAAATCACCATGAAAGACTTTTGTAAAACTTTTCAAATGATTAATGCAGTTTTTGTATTGAGTTAGTTGGGCCATTTAACATCCATTTTACATTTTTGGTACATACAGTATAAATATATGAATGACACTGTAAGTGCTTCATAAATTTGGCTCACCCAACATGTTCTTATATTTCTTTCTTATTCATACATGTTTGCTCGTCAAACAATTTCTTAGGTAAAGGCTAGGTAGAATGAGCAAAGGAAAGGTTTCAGGACACAAGATCATTTTTGGATAAGCTCAAATGTCACACAAATTATAAACAGTGTCCCTGCATGTGCTGCTTATTTATTCAAGAAGTAATTAGGGAGGTTGATGCATTTAGAGTCTTTGAAAACAACAGTGACCTCAACACAAACTCAGTGTGGCTGGTGTAATAGAAGGGCTGAAAATATGAATAATTCATGACAAATATAATTGGGGTTCTGAGTGAGAACTGTATTTAAATGTCTGCACAGGGTAAATGGCAAATATCAGCTCTGTAACTAGCAAACTGACTGATGGAAATTCCAAAACACTTTCCTCTGCAAGATTCAGACTTAATAAAGCCACTAATGATTCTCATCTATAGTTTTCACAAGCATATCCACTTCCGTTCTTGGGAAGTAACAAAGCCACAACAGCAAGCTTAACTTCTAACCTTAAAAATGACTAGTATGTGTGTGTTTCTCAGGGATGGCTCTGTTTTTTTTAGTGAGCTGAGCAGTAGGTGAGCTGTCGACATGGCAATGTATGAGAGCTGTGTAGCAAAGGTTACCATGGCAACCTCACTTTTGACCCCAGTTGAAAGTGAGCCAGCTTTCTGATAACAGAAAATCTGCTTTCCAGAACCCAGAAAGGCCCCCGTCCAGTCTTGCTGCATGGTACAGTGCTCTGATGAGCAAGTTACATTGAAATAAAACAATGAATAATAAATGAAAAATATTTATTGAATGGAGGAAAGAAATAAAAACAGTTAAGTATAGATGTGGGTGAATCAAAGTATCCATGCGACTCATACTTCATATGTCTTCTTTTGAGTTTCAATACCAGCTTCAAATAGATCAATACAAAAACTGCTCCCATTTTATGCACATGCACACTCATTGCTGCTTTTTCTTGTTCCTCTGCTTTGCTGCTTGCAATCATATAATCATTCTTTTGTTATCCAAAGAATTCATTTCTTTTTATTAGATTTTATTTTTTATAATTTTTTTAAACCACTGAGAGCTCTTTCATCTGTTAACATACATTACGTAATTAACAAGAAAGGAAAAAATAAATGTCCTAATGTTTGGCAAATGATTCAGTCAAATCTGAGTTGTAACAGAAATTACTCTAGTAACATGCATTTCCCATAAATGATGCTGGTACCTATTGTATTGAATCAAAACCTACTTTTGTGGTATCTTCCACCCCGACAATGCATACTTTTTTTTATACTCGCTGCGTTACTGCAATCTCATTACTTTCCCCACTAACAGAACTTTGTTACTGCACCAGACTGCCATCTGTTTAGTTACATTAAAGTCGATTAGACAAACTTTATTGTATAAAGAGTTGTCCACTGATACACTGAACTAAAACCCATGTCATTGTCTTCTAAGGTCCATTCTTTTCTGCAAGAAGCTGTGAGGCCATAGGACAGGAGATGGTGATGGTCAATCATCATGACCTCTTGATTGTAATTGAACAGTTAGGTAATTCTCATTCATTCCAGTTGCAAGAAAAAACATTACTTGCTCATTGTGCTCCAACTTACATTCAAACCCTGTTCACCCAGCCCTCAATCGGCCTTACCCATACTCCATCAAGCTGCTGTTTAGTGAATGATAAATGATAACATTATTTCATGTGACAATGTTTTTAATGTTTTATTTTTGGATATTAAACATTACAAGTTTTAAATTAGTAGTTCAATTTTTTGGAAATATGTTTATTTGACTGAGGCAGCACAGTGGAGTTCTGCCTCACAGCAAGAGGGTTCTGGGTTCAAACTCCAGTCGAACTCTTACTGTGTAGAGTTTGCATGTTCTCTCTCTGATGTCGGGCAGCATGGTCAATGAGTGGTTAGCACTGTTGCCTCACAGCAAGAAGGTTCCTGGTTCGAGCAGCAGGAGCCTTTCTGTGTGGTGTGTGTGTGTGTGGTTGTGTATAGCCCTGTGATGGACTGGTGACCTGTCCAGGGTGTACCACTGCCTTTCACCTAAAGAGACCTGGGATAGGCTCCAGCAGATCCCTGTGACTCTAATTAGGAATAAGTGGGTATAGATGGATGAATGGATGAGCTGATGTCATTCCCACTTGGCTCACTTTATGCTGTCACATCTCCCACATAGGCCTATTCTGAGCAATTTGAATCCATGCATTGTCTCCTTTTACTTTCAGTGCCATTCACTACACTTATGTTTAATTAGCACCTTTCATTATTAGAGGAAAGGCTCTCTGCTCTTCAAATTCCCATTATTCAATAAAAGCTGGTTAAGCCAGCCTTGTATTGTCTTTGGTTTGTTTTTAACTGATTTGTAATAGATGCTATCAACACAGCTTTTGTTGCCCAAATTAATGTCAATTGAATTTAAAAACAAACTGTTTGAATGTGAAGGTTTGCACATTAATGTGCAAATGACGAATTGTCTCATTCTCTGCTGTTTCAGCACTGACAACCACTCCACATTTTATTCTATTTGCTTTAGAGATACAGTATCCTTTTCATTTACCCTGTCTCACTTTTATAATTTTTCTCTTCATGGTTTTTCCACTGTTCCTTGTGCAGTGTCGCTGTCCAAAATACATTAAGAGCGGGACTTTATTGTCTCCTCTCGACCATCTTTTTTAACTAGATAAGAAGTGACTTCTGCAGAGCAGAGGGCAAATTGTGTTTACAGTGTTTCCTTGTTCATTCAAGCAAATTAAAGATAAGTTGTGCTTCACAGAGAATTTCTCTACAGTCCTACTGCAAAGAATCTGTGATTCAAACCAATTGTTCTATTCAGCTAATGCAATGGTAAGGTAGTGAGCCGTGGACCATATGAAGACAATGACAGAAGCTTAATTCACAAATTCATGAATTGTGGTTATGCACTCACTTCTGTTTCACAACTGATGGCAAATCACACTTCATTGCTTCTGTGTAATTTTGAGTGCACTACGGCACAGCAGGGTCATATGAAATTGGATAATGCAACAGTGCCAATCTGATAGACTGCTCTATTTTAGACTAGTCTCTCCATTCCCTTAAAGGTCAGTACTGTCAAAACAGTTTGCAGGTGGTCAGTGGAGCAAATTTGCCCATCATATTTCACCATGTTTGAAGTCTGAGAGCTCCATTCGGATACAGTTTGCTCCCATGAGTTAATGCACTGATGCTGCCATTGAAATTAAATTACTTTTGGCTGAAAAGTTGTTTTAAATGCTTGTAGGAGTCACTGTACACATCAGAGATTTAGATTTTGATACAGGTACTCCAAGTCAAACTGCAACACTGCGATGCCCGGAGTTAACTGAACATGGATGGTCTCTACATGGACACCCAAGGGGCACTTTGCACAACTGTAATCACCAATAGGTTTGAAACTGTCACTGCATGCCTTGAGAATGAAAATAGGCAACTCCCAATGCATCTTGATTCTTACTAATTATGTTCATAATTGCATTGTCATTCGTACAACATTTCTTAGCAGAGACGGTATAGATTGAAAAACATACGCCTTCCTAAAAACATGCCTAAAATCACCCCTGGAGGCTAAATGATCAATCTGTACAACAAACAGGTGGAAGTATCAATACTTGCTACTAAACCTACTTAATCATAATCAGAGGCCCAGTTTCTCAAACTTTTCTATAGGCAGTACGGCTGATGCAGCCTCCTGTTGAAACCTGAAATTTCAGTGGTTAAGAACAACATTTCTGCAGGCAATTTTAGAGCTGCTTCCTTTGGCTTTGAGTTCACTGCAGTTCGCTTAAATCAAGTAAACAAAAGTGTTTCCTGTACAGGTCATACTAGCATCATGTCTGAACCCTCTGGAATGAAAGAAATCCTGAATAAAACCCATAGCTGGGAGTGAGCAGTAAACATGTTTGCACAAATCTGATCTACCATTCTGGTATTTATTCTTTTCCCAATTACTGTCATAATACACTCCCTGCAGGCTGCACACAATGAATATGAAAAGAATCATTAATTCAAAACAACTCAATTTATGAAATGTCCTTAGTGTTTTAAACTTAGCCCAAATTTATTCATTTTAGCTATTTATTTGTACATAGTTGCATGTACATTTCCTACTAGAAATCACTTTCTTCTTAGGACTTTCTCTTCTCTTCTTTATTCTTTTCTGCATTTTTGTACTCCAGTGTCTTTGTGGTTCTTGTTTCCTCGTGAGTGATTACCTGACTGTTCACAGTGCATGGCCTCAGTCTCCTGTGTCTCTTTAGCTTCATGCTGACATCTTCCCTGCTTTGTGCTCTCCTGGTTCCAGAGTCACCACAAACTCTCTCACGGTCGCCACGGTGAGGAGTCCCTCACCGTTCCTGCATTCCGTGGTCTTCGAAATCCAGCATTTCCCCTGGCTCCAGCTTCCCTGATCACTGAGCCAGTCTCTGCATTCCTGGACACCCAGTGTTTGACCTGTGTAAATAATGTTCTTTGTCTGCATCTTGGGTCAGAGCAAACTTTAATACACACTCTAGACATGACACAATCATTGTAAACCACATGTTCACGCTACAACAAATAGATGATGGCAGTTGTGTTCTACACAAACAGGGAACTGATTTGTTAAAATATGTACATACATCAATGAAATTTTAATCACTGCCCATTTGATGAATCCCATTATAAGATGAAAGTTACTATGTGCTGTAGCTTTTCTTTGTATGATTATGAATAGGTACTTGAATCATCCTACAAGTAAATGCAAAGACTATTTTGTGATTTAATTTACCTTTCGACAAATAAATGCAGTCTATGGACATAAATGTATACATCACCTATATGATCATCAAATATCATAATTCAGAATAACACATCTTTACAAATCAACCCTGCCTCATTGCAGCCCTTATTATACTTTACTGTGCAGTGTCTGCCATCTATGTGAGAATAAATTAAACATTAACAGCTACTTCTCTGTACACAAAGCACTATTAATTCTATGTGGCATGTTCAAACAGACATGGTTGAAAAAGACACTTGACAATGTCCCCTGCTTCCATCTGCTCCACTACATGGAGCACCCATTCTGTTGCAGGTCAGATCACTTCAACCCACAATGATCAAAAAGTACCACAGTAAAGACTACCTCTTTTCCTGTGTGCAACCAGAACAAGATGTCCTATAAATAATGAACTGCATAATGGCTGGTGATTATGCCTGGGCAGAGGATGAAGTACTCCTTGCTCTACAGCAGAGACAGGAAGGTAATTATCTACATCTAGAGGAGGAAACAGGCTAGGAGATAGCTAGTTAGGCTGTTGTGGAAGGAGGGAGATGTGGTCAGAGACCATTACAGTCTCGCTAATGAAATAATATTCTTGATAAAGGTGCATGTGATTTGAGTAGAGACTGTAGGCACAAGCATTATCATAGGAACAGAGCAGGATAGATCTGAGAAAGTGCACATAAAATAATACATGAAATCAATAAAGCTGTTGTGTTTCATTAAAGCTCCACTTTTCAGTATTTTAATAATTAAATGATTTTGTAATGTATAAGGGCTCAGCCATAGACCAGTGGAGGTTAGATGTATAGGGTTTGTAGGCAAGTCAGTTTTTTCTGTAAGCGAGTTAGGTTATACAGTAAAAGGGTGGAGTCTAAAACAAATTCATTCACCTGCCCTCTGACAGCCACACAGAAGCTGTATAGTTGTTATTAATAAGACAGACATTTTATTATGAAAGACACTGTTGGTATTTTTTCTGCAGAGTAATATGACTGGTAGTATCAGCGGAGTAGTAAGGAGAGAGTAGAAAGTAACTGAGGATGATGTGGTATACCTCCAGGTATTTAGGGCACCATGTCAATCCGTGTCAATATATATATATATATATATATATATATATATATATATATAGTGACTGGATAGTTCAGTGGTTAATCACCAGTGTGGGCCCTTAGGCAAGGTCCTTAACGCCACTAGCCTACCTCACTGCAAATAAGCGATAGAAATACTGGAGTCATACCGGCTCGGATGTCGCCAAGGTCAACAAGGTCCGCGTCAGGTGCTAGGGGACGAGGGCAACCTGATGAGAAATGAGCTACTGGAACACGACACTCATGGACGAGGGCTGAGAATAGAGAACTGTTGGAATGCTACTACATGAGTAACCCCAGTGATAGGGGTTACATGAAGAGGATGTGGGACCTATGGAAACTTCGAAACCCACCATCTATACTAGGACCAAAACAACTAGTAGCTCTGTGTTTCAACATCTGCAAACGGCAGCTGCTATCACAACTAGAGATTGAAGAAATACAACACAAATGCTACGGCAAGGGGGAGCCAGGACGCCAGGTCAGGGGGGAAACAACACCACCCCCACCCGAGATTGGGTATCAAGCCCCAATGACAAGCCCCGACACGCTCAACCCAAGAGCAGCTGACCTGAGAGTGAAGATCGTAGGCAAGATGGACACCTGGAACCTCCGTAGCTGGTTACCAAGACTAAGTGATTTACCCTCTGAAAGTCTACTAGAAGATGTGAATGCAGCATTATGAACAATCCCTACTGTGACCATCACTGAGACCAACAAGCTGATATTCACCACGGCAACAGTGATCCTTGAGATGCTTGGCCAAAAAATACACACTACCACCAAGGAGCAGTATCCTGCATGGAGAAGGAGGTTAGAGGCAAAAATAAGGTCAACACGGAGAGAAGTTAGCCAACTATCAGAACTGCAGAGAAGTGGGATGAAGTTGGGTAAGAAATACAGCAGGCTGTCCATACCCACCCAGAGGCTCTGGAGACTGCCAAACAACGACTCACAGCCCTGGCCACACGCCTGAATAGGTACACCAGAGAAATAGAAGCACAGAGAATAAACGGGATGTTCTCCACCGAACCATCCAAAGTATACTCTCAGTGGGAGGGCAGTAACACGAGAGCAAACCCACCAAGGCTGGAGACTGAGCATTACTGGAAAAACATAGGGGAGAGGGAGGAATCACATAACACCAATGCCCAGTGGCTGGCAGACCTGAGAGCAGACCACAGAAACCTCCCTGAACAGGAACCAGTAACCATCGCTACGGCAGATATCCGAGAAAGGGTCTCAAACATGAAGAGCTGGACAGCACCGGGGCCTGACATGATCCACACCTACTGGCTAAAGAAGCTAACTGCCCTCCATGAGCGCCTGGCAGCTCAAATGAACCAGCTGCTAATGGATGGGACTCACCCAGAGTGGCTAACTGAAGGCATGACAGTCCTGATCCTGAAGGACCCCCAAAAGGGAGCAGTCCCATCCAACTACCGTCCGATAACCTGCCTCTGCACAACATGGAAGCTCCTGTCGGGCATCATAGCGGCTAAGATGAGTAGGCACATGGCTCAATACATGAGCGGGGCCCAGAAAGGAATGAGTAAGGACACCAGGGGACCAAAACATCAACTACTGGTGGATAAAGCAGTCACTCGAGACTGTAAGACCAGACACACCAACCTGTGCACCGCCTGGATTGACTACAAGGAAGCCTACAACTCAATGCCTCACACATGGATCCTGGAATGCCTGGAGCTGTACAACATCAATAGGACCCTAAGAACCTTTATAAGGAACTCAAAGGGACTGTGGAAAACAACCTTAGTAGCCAACCTCAAGCCGATAGCACAAGTCTCCATCAAGTGCGGCATCTACCAAGGAGATGCTCTGTCCCCGCTGCTGTTCTGCATAGGCCTGAACCCCCTCAGCCAGATTATTGCTAAGACGGGCTTCGGATACCGACTGCGAAATGGGGCAACCATCAGCCACCTCCTGTACATGGATGACATCAAGCTGTATGCCAGGACTGAGAGAGACATCGACACCACCAGGATATTCAGCAGCGACATTGGAATGTCATTCGGACTGGACAAGTGTGGTCGAATGATAACAAAGAGAGGGAAGGTTGTCAGGACTGAAGGAGTTGAACTCCCAGAAGGCAGCATAGCCTATGTTGAGGGAAGTTACATGTACCTTGGAATCCCACAGGCAAATGGGAACCAAGAAGAAGCCGCAAGGGAAGCAGCCACAGCCAAATACCTACAGAGAGTAAAGCAAGTCCTAAGAAGTCAGCTAAATGGGAAGAACAAGGTCCAAGCTATCAACACCTACGCCCTGCCGGTCATCAGATACCCCGCTGGCATAATAAGCTGGCCAAAAGAGGACATAGAAGCCACTGATGTCAAGACAAGGAAGCTCTTCACAATGCATGGAGGACTTCACCCCAAATCCAGCATCCTGAGACTGTACACTAAGAGGAAGGAAGGAGGCCGGGGACTGGTGAGCGTCAGAGCCACCATCCTCGATGAAACAGCCAAGATCCATGAGTACATCAGGAAGATGGCCCCAAGCGATGGAATACTTAGTGACTATCTCAGGCAACAGAAGCCTGATGCAGAGGAAGAAGAGCAAGAACCATCATGGCAGGACAAACCCCTGCACGGCATGTACCACCGACAGATACAAGAAGTGGCTGATATCGAAAAGTCCTACTGGTGGCTGGAAAAAGCTGGACTGAAAGACAGCACAGAGGCACTGATCGTAGCAGCACAAGAACAGGCCCTGAGCACAAGATCAATAGAGGCCAGGGTCTACCACACCAGGCAGGACCCCAGGTGCAGGCTGTGCAAAGATGCCCCTGAGACAATCCAGCACATAACAGCAGGTTGTAAGATGCTAGCAGGCAGAGCGTACATGGAACGCCATAACCAAGTGGCCGGCATAGTGTACAGGAACATCTGTGCCGAGTATGGGCTGGAGGTCCCAAGGTCAAAATGGGACACGCCTCCAAAGGTGAGGGAGAATGACCGAGCTAAGATCCTGTGGGACTTCCAGATACAGACCGACAAACAGGTGATGGCTAACCAACCGGACATAGTAGTGGTGGACAAACAACAGAAGAAAGCCGTAGTGGTAGATGTAGTGATCCCAAGTGACAGCAACATCAGAAAGAAGGAACACGAGAAGCTGGAGAAATACCAAGAGCTAGAAAGGATGTGGAAGGTGAAGGCAACAGTGGTCCCCGTGGTAATCGGCACCCCCTGTGTGACCCCCAAACTGGGGGAGTGGCTCCAACAGATCCCAGGAACAACATCAGAGATCTCAGTCCAGAAGAGCGCAGTGCTAGGAACAGCTAAGATACTGCGAAGAACCCTCAAACTCCCAGGCCTCTGGTAGAGGACCCGAGATTGAGGAAGACACACACCACCCATAGGGGTGAGACGGGAAATTTTTTTATTTTTTTACACACACATAAAAAACATAAAAAACAGCTGTCTCCCTTTGGAGGCTTTGTGCTTTGTCATCCCACTCATCCATTTTTCTGTCTTTATATGACAACACAAGTGGTGTCTTTTCTCCTGTCATAATTACTACAACCAATAGATTAGACCAGTTTAACAGGTACCACAGTTAATGCCTGTATATGTATATATGATAATTCTTGCTTTTACTTGGACTGTTTGTACAATTTAATTATTTATTGTTTTATTTTTTGTGTCTCTTTTTTCAGCGTCCCTTTTTTCTTTAACCTTTACCTTTATTTTAGCCCTTTGTATTTTTATTTATAATTTATTGGTGCATTTGACTGCTTAATTAAAAAAAACAGCAATATATAAGAATGGGCAATGCACCATTGCCTGTTAATCTGTTTACATTAAGTCTTCAAGAAATTGCCACTAAAGAAAAAAGACAGAGCTGCCATTCCACCAGGTGGTCCACCAGTAACCATAGTGTAGCTGTTAGTTCATATGCAAATTAGTTTTCTTTCTACAGGAATATTTATAGGCAAAGTATTTGAATTCAGAATTGTACCCTTTCTGTTGGGGATTGTAACAATCAGGGGTTGACACTTTAGAGTTGCAGCAACAAAAACACCTTCCTTCCTGTGCATGTTTTTCTCCTAATTCTCAGTCCTACTTGCTATCATGATTTTTTTTCAGCTTATTTATGTTTTTCATAAATATATTTATGTATGAAATTTTTATTATTATACACTGAAATGTATAATAATAAGTAATGTAATATTTTGGGTTGCTTTGGGTTATTATCAAGGACTATTGGACAAAACCTTCTCCAATCACACCTTGGCAAAACATGAACATAAACAAAAATTTTACTTTAATACTATTGTGGCAGACCTAAAGCAGCAGAATATGTTCACTTTCCTGATTGAGGCAGGAGTGATATCCTTTAGACAATTTATGGCTGTAAAACTGTCATGTGCTTGTGTCGGAGTGGAAGTGCGGGAGTGAAGATAGGACCCAATTGCAGGACAACAAAAAGGCTTTATTTCACCTGGGAACTTCCAGGGCTCAAGACAAACCAAAAATCAGTGAACCGGATGAAATGGTAAAAACTATGAAAGACCGGGTGAGGCAGTCATCACAAAAACACACTCACTACTTGTGAACAACACCAACTAAATGCAACTAATGCTCCGGCGGGGAACAAAGGAAAGAGGGAGGTATAAATATGGAGAACACAAAAGGTGATTAAACACAGGTGAAATCAATGAACAGAAATAACTTGTGAAGCTGCCGGGGGCCAGTGCGAGGGAAAAGGAAGTCTTTACAAAATAAAGATCACCCGGCAGGAAGTCCCAAAGGGGAATCATGACAAAAACTCTTAGTTCCCCCTGTGTAAATAGCATGTGTATATTGTAAATAGCTGAATAAATCTTAAAAAGACAACTGACTGGCATCATTAATGATATTGTACAGTGACAGTAAATACGACACTGAATCAGGAGAACTCTCCCTCAGATTGCAGACTGATATCTTGTATTACTCATTAATTGACTGGTTGATCCACCAAAAAAGGATCTGGTGCCCCAAATTATTAAGATGGCTTATGATATTCATAATTCATACACTAGACATAATAAACCTTCATGTTCAAATTTATTATACTACACATACGGTATCATATATTTGTGTGAACATGCTGCAGGAATATTTATAGGCCAAGTATGTGAATTAGAGGGATAGTCTGATGCTGGAGTGTTTGTCTACCTCTCCAGCTATAGTCAAGGACACAGAGCAGAGTGGTGTACAGTAAGAGAGGACTTCAAAGGAGTCGGTTGTGAGGAGAGAACTCAAACATGCTAACAGAATGGAACTGATCTCATTAAAATGTCATGAAGATCTTTTTAAAACACTATTTTCTCCTTGTCAGTTTTGTCTCCTCCTGCCATTGTTTGTGACTTCCAAACATACTCAAAGGAGGCTTGTTGTGACAAACTCAGAGGGAATCTAACTTATTCAAATTGTCATTGTAAGGGACCAAGCTGGCACAGACGAGGACACAAGCAAAAATATCCAAAAAAATGGGTTTTTATTTTCCCAAAAGAAATAGAGAAAATAACTTAACTTTATAATCATAATATGAGCTCTTAAAACCAGTCAAAGAAACCAAACTGAACTCAGGCTAAATCCATTCAAAAAAATTCAAAAAATGACACCACTGTGCAAACTAATTAAGAACAAACTGACCCACAGACTGAACACAGAAGGAGATATATACAGTGGGTACGGAAAGTATTCAGACCCCTTTAAATTTTTCACTCTTTGTGTCATTGCAGCCATTTGCCAAAATCAAAAAAGTTCATTTTATTTCTCATTAATGTACACTCAGCACCCCATCTTGACAGAAAAAAACAGAAATGTAGAAATTTTTGCAAATTTATTAAAAAAGAAAAACTGAAATATCACATGGTCATAAGTATTCAGACCCTGTGCTCAGTATTGAGTAGAAGCACCCTTTTGAGCTAGTACAGCCGTGAGTCTTCTTGGGAATGATGCAACAAGTTTTTCACACCTGGATTTGGGGATCCTCTGCCATTCTTCCTTGCAGATCCTCTCCAGTTCTGTCAGGTTGGATGGTGAACGTTGGTGGACAGCCATTTTCAGGTCTCTCCAGAGATGCTCAATTGGGTTTAGGTCAGGGCTCTGGCTGGGCCAGTCAAGAACGGTCACAGAGTTGTTCCGAAGCCACTCCTTTGTTATTTTAGCTGTGTGCTTAGGGTCGTTGTCCTGTTGAAAGGTGAACCTTCGGCCCAGTCTGAGGTCCTGAGCACTCTGGAAGAGGTTTTCTTCCAGGATATCTCTGTACTTGGCCACATTCATCTTTCCTTCAATTGCAACCAGTCGTCCTGTCCCTGCAGCTGAAAAACACCCCCAGAACATGATGCTCCCACCACCATGTTTCACTGTAGGGATTGTATTGGGCAGGTGATGAGCAGTGCCTGGTTTTCTCCACACATACCGCTTAGAATTAACCCCAAAAAGTTCAATCTTGGTCTCATCAGACCAGAGAATCTTATTTCTCATAGTCTGGGAGTCCTTCATGTGTTTTTTGGCAAACTCTATTCAGGCTTTCATGTGTCTTGCACTGAGGAGAGGCTTCCGTCAGGCCCCTCTGCCATAAAGCCCCGACTGGTGGAGGGCTGCAGTGATAGTTGACTTTGTGGAACTTTCTCCCATCTCCCTACTGCATCTCTGGAGCTCAGCCACAGTGATCTTTGGGTTCTTCTTTACCTCTCTCACCAAGGCTCTTCTCCCACGATTGCTCAGTTTGGCTGGACGGCCAGGTCTAGGAAGAGTTCTGGTCGTCCCAAACTTTTTCCATTTGAGGATTATGGAGGCCACTGTGCTCTTAGGAACCTTGAGTGCTGCAGAAATTATTTTGTAACCTTGGTCAGATCTGTGCCTTGCCACAATTCTGTCTCTGAGCTCCTTGGGCAGTTCCTTCGACCTCATGATTCTCATTTGCTCTGACATACACTGTGAGCTGTAAGGTCTTATATAGACAGGGGTGTGCCTTTCCTAATCAAGTCCAATCAGTTTAATTAAACACAGCTGGACTCCAATGAAGGAGCAGAACCATCTCAAGGAGGATCAGAAGAAATGGACAGCATGTGAGTTAAATATGAGTGTCACTGCAAAGGGTCTGAATACTTATGACCATGTGATATTTCAGTTTTTCTTTTTTAATAAATTTGCAAAAATTTCTACATTTCTGTTTTTTTCTGTCAAGATGGGGTGCTGAGTGTACATTAATGAGAAATAAAATGAACTTTTTCAATTTTGGCAAATGGCTGCAATGACACAAAGAGTGAAAAATTTAAAGGGGTCTGAATACTTTCCCTACCCACTGTATAGTGGCTGATCAGACCACTTAACACACTTAACAAAGAAACAAACTACCACTAAACTACAAATACCAAATAAATATTAAATTAATCTTAATCTTAATATCACCAATAAAATATTAACCCAACAAATATCTGAAACTTCAAACGTAACTTATACAAATAAACAAAACCTCCAAAACAAATTTCCCTACAAGGTGGCCAGCACTTAGTACAGTCCAATTGGCCACTCCCTCTATTTAAGTGTATTTCCTGGAGTGCATCCTTTGCCTGAGACCTGCCAGAACATCCCTCCAGGAGCAGCACCAACCACCATCCCAGCATTGGTAACTCAAAGAAATAATGATTAGAAAATATGCTTAAAGAGTAACTAAATCAAAGTGTGACTATACAAAGGTTTCCTAACTGTGCGCGCTACAGATAGAAGACAATGTATTGTCCACATGCAAAATAAATGTGAAACAAAATGTGTGATTTATTTGTGTAATCTGAAAACTAATGTTTAAAGTAAATTGAAACTAACTTAAACTAAAGAAACTCAGATGTGTAGTGCTTGAGGATTACCGACATTAGTCTCAGCTATGGGTGGCCACAGGTGCAGCCGTCACAGTCATGCGTTGAGGAAGTCACCAAGTTTAAAGAAACACATGGCAATTGTCTGAAATGATAGAAAATTAGGATGATTAAATGTATGTAAAATTAGCTGCTAGCAGTTCTGATTCATAATGTATCCACTAAAACTGTCAGAAAACCTAAGATGTGGTTATAAAACAAAAAGCAAGAAGCTCCACCTGTAACCTGCGAGGAACTCTGATGATATTAATGATGGACCTCTGAACTACTGAAACAAACAAAGACCAGAAGTTCCACATTAACATCTGTATCAAACATTAGGAATTAATCTGAAAGATAATTTACAAAATTAGTCCATTTCCATCATTTAACATTTCTTGGGACCAGGTTGCTGTTGTTTCCCTCCAAGATGCAGATCTTAAAGAAGTAGTGGCTGGCACATGGTCTGCCACACCTCCTCCTGTCAGATGATAACCATAATAATAACTGACAGAAAATTAAATTAATTTGTTATTAAAATGTAGAAAATCTAACTATGTGGTCAGAGATTTAATAATATAAAAGCTCTTTGAGAGAAGCCCTCAGAGTCATATTAAAATCTCAGAAACTTTATGATAGAGACATGAACACTTGTGGCCCTCATGGATTTTGAGGTTTGGTGTTGATCTTATGATGTTATGCTATTCAACACTATTGGCTGGACCCTCCTGTTTCTGTTCGATTTATAAAATGTAAAGTCTGTGTCTACAGCCAGCTGGGTGGAATGCAGGAAGGCCAGGAAGAGTGGCAATAACAGAGCACTCCTCTCCATCGCAGTGGCTCAGCTCCTTTGCCTGCCTCAGCTTCTCTGCCACACTACCCCCAAATGAGATCCAACAGTGCTCACAGACTCACCTGTCTCTGTCCACATCATCATCTCCTTCCCATCAGCCCACTAACAATTCCCGACATTAATGCCATCACAATATATGACCCGCTCCCTGAACCGCCACCTTATCGTGGTGAAGGGATTTGAGTGTTCAAATGATCCTATAAGCACAGAAGGAGCCTGATCTTGTCAGGGAGGTTGATCAGTACCGACTAGAGATAGTCGGGCTTGCCTCCACGCACAGCCTGGGCTCTGGAACCCAACTCCTTGAGAGGGGCTGGACTCTCTTCTACTCTGGAGTTGCTCACAGTGAGAGGCAGCGAGTTGGTGTGGGCTTGCTCATAGCTCCCCAGCTCAGCTGCCACGTGTTGGAGTTTTCCCCCCTGAATGAAAGGGTTGTTTCCTTGTGCCGTCGGGTCGGGGATAGGTCTCTTGCATCCACTGGCAGGGGAGGAAGCGGGACAGACCTGGCAGGCCCAAACGTACTGTCAGAGAGGTCTTTAAATCCCACCTTCGAGAGAGCTTCAACCAGCTCCCGAGGGGGGCTGGGGACATTGAGTCCGAATGGACCATGTTTTCCACCACCATTATCGACACAGTGGCTAGGAGCTGTGAGGCTGGTCTCGGGTGGCTGTCGTGTCGGCAATCCCCGAACCCGGTGGTGGACACCGGAGGTAAGGGATGCCGTCAAGCTGAAGAAGCTGAGTCCTACCGAGCTTGGCTTGCTTGTGGGACTCCTGAGGCAGCTGACGCGTACCACTGGGCCAAGCGTGCTGCAGCCCATGTGGTGACGAAGGCAAAAACTCAGGTATGGGAGGAGTTCGGTGAAGCCATGGAGAAGGACTACCAGTCGGCCCTGAAGAGATTCTGGCAAACCGTCCAGCGCCTCAGGAAGGGAAAGCAGTGCGCTGCCAACACTGTTTACAGTAGAGGTGGGGAGCTGCTGACCTCGACTGGGGATATTGTGGGATGGTGGAAGGAATACTTCGAGGATCTCCTCAACCCCGCCGACACGTCTTCTGTAAAGGAAGCAGGAGAGGAGCTGGGGATTCGGGGCTGATCTATCCATCACCCAAACCAAGGTCACTGAGGTAGTTCGGCAGCTGCTCAGTGGCAAGGCACCGGTAGTGGATGAGATCTGCCAGGAGTACCTCAAGTCTCTGGGTGTTGTTGGGCTGTCATGGTTGGCACGTCTGTGCAACATCATGTGGCGATCGGGGACAGTACCCCTGGATTGGCTGACCGGGGTGGTGGTCCCAGAGGAAGCTCTCGACGTTCCTACTCTCACCTAATGACAAATGACAAGGTCTCGGATACAAGCGGCTAAAATGAGCTTCCTTCGCAGGGTGGCCGGGTGCTCCTTTAGCGATAGGGTGAGGAGCTCGGTCACCCGGGAGGAGCTCAGAGTAGAGTCGCTGCTCCTCCACATCAAAAGGAGCCAGCTGAGATGGCTCGGGAATCTGTTCCGGATGCATCCTGGACGCCTCCGTGGGGATGTGTTCTGGGCATGTCCCACCAGGAGGAGGCCCTGGAGAAGACCCAGGTCACGCTGGAGGGACTATGTCTCTCGGCTGGCCTGGGAACGGCTTCCCCCCGGAAGAGCTGGAGGAAGTGTCCAGGGAAAAGGAAATCTGAGTATCCTTGCTTAAGCTATTGCCCACGCGACCCGGCCCCGGGTAAGTGGAAGAAGATGGATGGATGGATGGACAATATATGACTCAACTGTGGAATCCAACTTCATTTACCAAAATGTGTATGACTTTTGGTGGTTTGTTCTGTGCATTCTGACTGCACAGAACCAGGTCTCACATTGTTTAATCTGATGAAACATTTGCTTTTATGTAATGTGAAATCTGACGCTTTGTCAGTGACCAAGCACTTTGTCAGACTCATTGTCCACTTCCTCAAAAATGTCTCTCATTAATGAAGATTTACCTTTGCTACACAAACTATTCTTCGTCTTCTTCCTCTCCCTATTATGCTGCTGGACATTAGCTGCTGGGCCCCAGCTGACCAGTTCTGCACATGTTCCCTGAATTCACACCGGGTGGAGGCCCAATTTGTATCAGACAAGCATAAACTTTTGATGGTGTGTATAAAAAAATAATAATGTTTCTTTTAGTTTTGCCTACAAAAACATGTTTATCATTTAAGGATCTGGGACAAGATTATGTTCCTTTTCTGCTGTTTTGCCAAACAACTGATTGAAAGTATTGGAAAAATAACTGTGAGAAAGATTGTGAGAAAACAATCCTTCACCCCCCTCAGCCTTCATCCAGTTAGGTATATTAGTTAAAACCAAGACTCACATTGAGTCTTTGACAAAATCAAATGCATGGAGCGCAGTTGGCGGCTGCAGGTCAGGAAAATATGTCGTAGGATATTCAATCACCAAACATATGTCACGAGCAATATCGTCGTCAAAGTGGGCCTTAGAAGTGAATGTGCTGAAAAATCATGTAGTATGTGTCATGACATGAAAAATCAGGGTGTAGGTTTGATCATTTACAGTCGCTAAGCTGAACATTTTAGCAGTATTACAGTCAGTAGGCGTGTGTGTGTGTGTGTGTATCAAAGTTTGACATCCCACAGAGTGTGTGTGACACAAATTGCTCCTTTAGCTGTCACAGCTGCATCTACTGCAACTTGATAATCAGGTTGAACGAACCCTCCCATTGTTTTTAGAGCACCTGCATTCACCTGGGTCTTTCATTTTACACAGTATTTTTGCCTTACATGTGTCACTCCCTGTCTCCCCATCAAATATTCTAGCATACTCTATGAAACAGCTTATGTTTTAAAAACAATTGCATTTAATCTCTTCTGGGGTCACATTCTCGCCAGTTTATGAAAAATGGAAATTTAGTCAGCCAGACACAAAGTTTAATTCAAAGTCAGCAAGCTGAATAAATGTTTTTAAGTGCCTGGAAATGGGAAAATAAATTAGTTTGCCCCTTTCATGCATTTTGGTGTAACTTGAAAAAGTGATATAGTATGAAGCCTGTTTTCTTGTTCTAATAAGTGCTGTTCCAGGCATGAAATACACACTAGTTTGACACTAGCCTCTCCCTGATCCCACCTCTATCTGATATAAGTAATCAGTGGTAAAAGAGGGCAGAACACAGCTCATAAAGCCAGTTAATGGGATTCATGGCTGAACTGCCAATCAAGAGCCCATATACAGAAGCCAGTTACTTTTCCTGTCCTTGTCCCTGGATTTTTCCTGGTTTCATCAACTTTAGGTCTATTTCACTATTGAGAAATTAGTAATTCCACTGGTTTAAGAGATGGCAGCAGTTGTTCAATAAATGTGACAGTCCTACAGTTCAAGTCAAATCTTAGTGAGCAAAGTTAGACAGCAACATTGTCAGTATAAAATCTGAAGCCCATGTTTTGATGTGTTTTTTTTAGTATTTTTTTGTTTCTCTTACTTCATTTCTTTTTGACTATAAAGGACTTTGAGAGCTGCTGTACCAGAATCAAATTCCTTGTTTGTCCAACATATTTGGCTATTTGATCTGATTCTGATTCTATTGTACCTGTCGACCTTGCTGGTGAAAATTTGCCAGCCACCACTGATGTTCAGCTCCTTGGCTCATCACTGCAAGTGAAATCTAATTAGTGTTAACTTGGCCTTAACAAGTTGGCTTGTTGTGATTAACAGACGGAGGCAGATGGAGCTGTGGCACAGGATCTCGAGTCACTTAAAGCAATTACAGCCAACAATGTAAGATCATTACTGATTTTCTTCAGTTTGTTAAGGGATTACAGTTTTTTCCAATCGTAAGGACACATTTCTCAATACTAAAGTGACTTTTTCAAAACAGCTAAACTGTGGATCATTTTTTATTGCTTTGGCACAACATGCATTCATTGACTACTTCTTTCAAATTCCATGAATTCTTTTCTCATTTTGATACAACTGTTAGAACTGTGTGTACCTACAGGCCAGTTTGCACACATTTACATAGTCAAAATTGTTAAACTTGAGTTCAAGACAATAAAATAATACAAAACTGAATAAAATAGCAGTTTTCTGCATTTCTACAATAACATACATCCGTTTTCTATACCAGCTTATTCCTTAACTAGGGTCACAGGGATCTGCTGGAGCCTATCCCAGCTCTCTTTGGGTGAAAGGCAGGGGTCCACCCTGGACAGGTCACCAGTCCATCACAGGGCCACATAGAGACAAACAACCTCACACACTCACACTCACTCCTATGGGCAATTTAGAGTCACCAATCAACCTGACATACATGTTTTTGGACTGTGGGAGGAAACCAGAGTACCTGGAGAAAACCCACACAAGCACAGGGAGAACATGCAAACTCCACACAGAAAGGTCCCTGACAGGTTGCGAACCCAGGACCTTCTTGTTGTGAGGCACTCACACTCATCCACCATGCTGCCCTTCTACAATAATGTTTTATTAAAATATATTTAGAAAAAAAATGAAATGCTATCAAACCTGTTGGACCAACCACAAGTGGTTCCTTTTGTAGCTGAAGACTTACACGTGTTACTCCTTTACATAAGAGCTGTAGTCTCAGATGAGATCAGGGCAACTATAATTGATCATGTAATAAATCATGGAGATGGAAGATTTATGACCACCAAACTCATAATCAAATGTCACTCCTGGACACAATGAATGCAGCATGCCTGGACATATCAGAGAGAAGATTGCCAGGGATGGATCAGGCATGCCAAAAGATTCTTCCCTAGGTGTATTGCCCTAGGTGACATACGATGTGATGTGGATGAGAATTTGTGGCTAAATGCAGTTAATTGATTAGGATTCCTACTGGTGTCAAATTCTTGCATTTTGGAATAACTTTGAAAAATAAAAAAATATATATATTGAAACATACACCATCATGTCTAATTCATTCCTGTAATATATATTTTGCTGTAAACAGTAGTCCTAAGTAGGTGTCCTTCTTTTACAGAAGAAAACATTGTTTAATGCCACCTGTTGTTAGTGTTTTCTAGGTCTTACTTTTATAGATGACCAAGTGTGGTTGTTAACTGACAACCCTTGCTAGTGTTATGAAAGAATGAGCTGGTCTGAGACATGTATGAAGTGTTTTGAGAGCTGTTGTGCATTTTGAATGTGAAATGACCTGTTGTGCCAAGCTGAAAGATGTTTAGGAGAAGTGTGTGAAGAGTTTTGAAAAAGTGACTTTGGTATTGAGAAATGTGTCCTAGCGACTGTAAAAAACTGTAACTGCATTACATAATGCATTTGCAGGAAACACTGCAAAACTGCAAGTACTCATAAAGAACAAGCTGAAGGTGCAATGGCTACTTTATTGGACAGCAATCACATCAACAGCCACAAAGAAATTCTGCCACTTTAGGCCTTTTCATTTTATTGGGATAAACATATATAAACACACATATAATATAGTATAGCACTGCTTAGTGCTTTACTTATCAAACAGTTTAATTCTGAAACACATGGAACAAGTGAGGCCAAGATCTGGCGACAAAGAAAGAAATAAAAATTTTCATCGCTGTGTATAATACTTCATCATTCTTTAATTTTTTTATTAAATCCTTGATAATTGTGTGTGTGTGTGTGTGTGTGTGTGTGTGTGTGTGATTAAAATACTTAAAATATTTTTTGGACACTGTTTGCAGAGAGTCAGAGACAACAGTAAGAAGTTAATAAAGAATGTATCTTTCAGGGAACAGAAAGAGCAGCAGAGCAGCATCCATCCATTATCTATACCTGCTTATTCCTACAGGGATTTGCCTATCCCTGCTCTCTTTGGGTGAAAGGCAGGGGTACACCCTGGACAGGTCACCAGTCCATCACAGGGCCACATAGAGACAAACAACCTCACACACTCACACTCACTCCTAGACACTGTTGGCTCACACCTTCTTGCTGTGAGGCAACAGTGCTAACCACTCAGTCACCGTGCTACCCACAGAGCAGCATAACTAATGATTTGACAAACATTTGTACAGAAAAATAACACAATTCCCAGTGTAGTAGTATTCTATAGTACTCCTGAAATGGGAATGTTATACAGTATGCTGTTTCTGAATGTAACCGACGCTTCCTTGCTGAGATGCGGACAGGAGGGAGAGAAACAGGGGCATAGCATGCAACAAAAGTGTCCAGCTGGAATCATAAACTTTTTGATGATAGTTTATGCACTCTAACTACTTGGCTACAAGGGCACACCATTTATTGATTCCTTGTCTAAGCATGACTTTCACAAGTTAAACATGGACACTGAACATAGGGTTTTTAACATGAGACCTGTAGGGATTGGTAGCTGTGTGTGTGAAGGTGGGCCACCTCCCTGTTCTTCTGAGAGGTTGCCTTTCCAAACAACTCCTGATTTTTCTTGAACACCAGCAGGGCAGATCTCCTGCTTTGGCCTTGGCTTCCTGCCCTCCCACCCTCTGTAGCCTGCCTCCTGATCCCATCCTCCTGCCCTGTGCTTCATTGACATTTTCTGTTTTGGGCCATCCAGGAAGCAGCCCTTGGGTGGGTACATTTGTGTGTGTGCTTGGGGTGAAAAAGGTGTTGCTGATTAGACATAGCTGCACTGTGTCAGTTATCAAGCTGACTACTTAAGCAGCATGCTGATCTTCACCTGGGGTTGGAGTATTCTCTCCTCTCACTCTTATTCATGCTCTATTCTTCAGTCTTCAGCTCTGTCTCAGTTTCTGTATTCTTAGTTCTCTGTTTGTTGTAAATAAATCCTTGTTCTTATTGCGTCTCTACAATCTCTGCATTTTGGGTCCACAACACCAAAGCCTTAACAGAATCTACCAATCCTGACAGAGAACAGTGTTAACATGGTTGCCTCAATATTAGTTGCTCACAGCAGCAGCTCAAAGTCATGCATAGAGTAGACTGCAATGTTGACAGCTATTTTACTGTGTTGTCTCTAATAGGCTATTAGTGCACTGTTGCATTTCTCAGATTGGTGTGTATTACCAATTACTCCACTCTATGTATGGCTGCTCACTACTCAGATACTGTGCAGTGCAATACGTCCCTGATTTAAGGAGGTATCTGACATAGCTGGAAACTACCAGTGTTTGGGGGCACAATCTGACTGAAAGAGACAGGCATTCATACCTGCAGGCTCTTTTGTCTTGGAAATGTTAGCTGCTGCAGTAAAGATGTGAAGGTCGGAGAAACTCTTTCCCTTTTACAGTATTAGAAGTCTCATTTTCACAGCATACCCACCAATAAATAAATATGCTGCCTCCTAACATTTGAAATGAGTGCTCATCACATGCCTCCAAAAGCTAAAAACTGCAAAGGGTAGGAATGTTCACTGAACTCATCCTTCTTTGTGTTTAATTCAATTCAATTTATTTGTAAAGCACCAAATCACAATACAATCATCTCAAGGCACTTTACAAGAAAAAAAAACAAAAAACCCAACAAATCCCTTATGAACAAGCACTTGGTGACAGTGGAGAGGAAAAACTCCCTTTAACGGCCATCTGCCTCAACCGGTTGGGCTGAGTGGATAGAGGAGAGAGAACCAGCCATAGAAGACAACAGCTGTCAGACAGAATGTTTGAAGAGGTGAGCCAGGGTTTGTGCTGATTAGGCATTACTCAATGAGGCACACACACATCAAAAAACACCTTTCATTTATGCTAAGTGAGGAATCTTTCCATTTAATAGGCAACAACACAAAATGATCACCTGTAAACACATGAAATTGTCAGGAACCAGGACTCTTGAGGACCAAAAATGCCACACCAAAAGTTCAAGCTCTCAGTAGTGTCTTCATTTACAATTGTCGAAGTCAAAAAATGAGGAATGACGATTTCTGGAACAGGTTATTGAAGGTGGTGGTTCCTACCTAGGCCCACACCAGGTAACTTCAAAGGGAGTCTAGGTAGATGAGGATCAGAAACCGGAACAGGGCCCGCATAGCAACATCTGAAGGTGCGGATGATTCTGGTCAGGAATCCTAATGATATGGCATGAAACTCAAAAAACACTCCTTACTTAACGAAAATTCGCCTCCTGACTAAATTTTAACTGTACCAGGAGGGAGAAGAACAAACAGTCACTAGGTTCAAACACCGTCCGAAACCAACTTAGGGAAATCTTGATTACAGTCTGAGTCTTTTACCATCATCGGATGAAACGAGGCTTCATGCGTGATAGCCTCTCCACAGAGACAAACTTTAATCCTTTTCAAAGTGACCGGAAGGGAGTAGTATCCAAATCGTCCTCGCTGTCTGTGACTAGAGATGAGTATAAGAACTGAGATCCTGAAAGACAAACAGGTGAACAGTGTTACCTGATTAATCCCGGAAACCGGGAGGGGACTGGTCGCACGTGGATACTTTTCAGAGCAAAAGTCACAACCGGAACCTCACGCAACCGGTCGTGACAGAAATAAACACAAAATGGTTGCTGTCTTGCATCTGTGGGTCAGTACTTCACTATGCTTACCCTGTCTTTTACTTGGATTAGAAACCATATTTATTCAGATCAGAATATCTAGATTACGAACTAAATCAAATAAAAAAGAGGAATGATGAAGTACAGGAGCAGATGCAGAAAGGCAACAGTAGACAACATACCTTAAATAACGTGTTTCTGTACTGAAGAAGTTTTCTTCCTTCCAGGAATCATAATGAAACCCCTGTCTCAGGCCCCCAATCTGTCATGATGAGCTTTTAAGATTTACTAGTGAGCTGTACAAATGTTTGTCAAATCAGCAAATATCAGGAATCCACCTGCTCTGCAGCCTGGAGTTGTTTTTACCCCCCCTTTTCCCGCTCTCTCCCTGTGTGTGTGGTGGTTGTGTTTGTGTGTTGGCCACAGCAGAGGCCATGGTAATAAGACGCACCTGCTCCTCATCATTCCATCAGAGGGAGCCCTTTATAAGAGCTTGACAACACCTAGGCACCAGATTGTACTTCTGCCTTTAATAGTAGCAGTCAATGAGCCTGTGCTGCTTGTGATATTTTTGCTGTGAAAGTTTTCCTAAAACCTACTGTGGTCTGATCTCCTGGCTCTTGTGTTTTGAGTCCCCTGGATTCTTACACTCAACTGGTTCTCCGCATTCATCTCTGCAGTCGTCTCTGCAGATTTCTCCTGATTCCCATGTTCTGTGTTTCCTGGATTCCTGTGATCCAGGAGACACCGGAGTCCCTTCAATTCTTATTGCGGTTCTTCTTTTCCCATATCTCCTGGACTCATGTGATCAGCTACACGTGAGATTATTCAACAATTCCCTGAATCCCCCTGAACTCCAGTTTCTCCCTGACTCCTACAAACTCCTTCTAACCTGAGTAATCCTCTGAGGTAGTGTTATTCAGCCAATGTCTGAACTCCTGCTGACACTTCACTGGCTGTATACTGTAGACTCTTTGAGAGACATAATTATGAAAGAACTCCCTGAAGTTCTCTGCCTCTGTGAATAGACTCCTTTTAACTGCAACTTGGGTCCAGTTTTAATTTTAATAGCAAACTGTAACAATAAAGCAATGCATTTACACAATGAATTGGTTTGTATCTGTATTCTAACAGGTAATGGCCGAGAAAGATATACATGGAGGCAGGAAGTGTTACAAGTGCTGTAAGTATCAAGGCAGCTGTCTATTGGTGTGGAAATTTTGATTTTCTTCCAGGATAATCCATCTCAGGTCCTGATCCAAGCAACCAAGGAAAATCACTTCAGACTGAATGTGAAGAGGAGTCTGGAGTTGCCTTAGAGGCACATAGACCTGGGTGCCCAAGCAGATGCCATGGTCGTTCACATTCCATGAATGGTGCACACAGACAAGTTCAAAACTCATCACGAAAGTAAATGCCCTGAAGTTGGTCAACTGCTGGAGGTCAGAGTGTAGACACACCCAATCAGCCCATGTACCTCACTGCTGAGACATTTAGCTTGGTGAAATGTTCTGTAATCTTATTGTTGGAGCAGAGTGGTTTGCTTCACCATCTGCTCTGACCATCTGGTCAGAACAGGGTGCTGAACCTCATCTACAGTGGCTGGTATGTACCTACGTGACTCTCTCACATACTTTACTGTGATGTGGGTAACAGAAATATTTCAACCCATGTAGTAAAAATGTCCACGACTGAGGCCGTATTTCTTTCCTTTCACTCTGCGTTAGTTTAATTAAATTAAACATTACATGATCAAATCATCAAGTTGTGGATGTGCAGCATGTCACTGATTCATCTCTTCCTACTTTGTGTGTGTGTGTGTGTGTGTGTGTGTGTGTGTGTGTGTGTGTGTGTGTGTGTGTGTGTGTGTGTGTGTGTGAGTGAGAGAGCGAGCGAGAGAGAGAGTCGCTCACTCACTCCCTGGTCTGTTGCTGCTGCCTCTTTAGTAGTTACATCTGCTCTTGCATTAAATATAGAGACTGGGTCAGAGCTGTTAGCATAAACTTGACATTTACAGACAGTAACAACTTTTGGAAACAGAACAGCATTAACCAATTGAGCCACTTTAAAACCATGTGAAACAGGATTACCATCTGATTTTAAAATTTCCTCTTTCCATAATGCACCAAAATCACGGGAACTTGTGTGACTCCAAAAGCATATTGAGAGTTTGTATAATGAAGACAGATTTACCTTCAGCCATTTTGCTTGTGTGAGTGCCACTAACTGCTGCTTGTGCAGTGTGATGTAGAGACCAGAAATCAGTGTTTCATGTTGTGTAACAACAGAGTCTACAGAAAGGACAGAAAGGCTGGTCTACAGAAAGAATGAGATCAGGGTTAGTGAATGGAGTTTCAGAAAGGTCAGAAGAAACAAACGGCAACACAAGTATGTTCATCTCCATCTAATTGAATTGGCAAAAGTTTAGTAGGATTAAACACAGTAAATGACAGAAATATCTGGCATCTCTGACAACACTATAATATAGCTGAGTCAATGGATAGATGTGATGTTTTCTGCTTCGGGAGGATCAATGAAATTGTATGTGAAACCAACAATCTGAATAACCAGTAGGCTAATGCCTACATGACACCTTCTCTGCTGCTGTAACTGCAGAGACCTGGGGCCTGTTTCAGAAAGCAGGTTTAGTGAAAACCCAGAGTTTGTTAACCCTGAGATGAGGGATACCCAGGGTTTTCAGTTTCACAAAGCGGGTTCAGATTGACTCTGAGTCAGTTACCGTGGTAACTTACTCTGTGAACCAAACCTGCTCACTGGCAGGTTTTATAAACCCTGAGTTGTTTCTGAGCCAATTGGCATTCAGACTGAAGAAGAGGCAGGAGACAAGGTGTGACCTTTTGTTTCGCAGCACTCGAGAGGCTAATCAAACCTCGTCTGGATGTCTTTTCTTTTCACGTAGAATACCTTTATGAGCTGTACTTTTTTTTGCCAGTTCGCTTCATTGTATTCATGATATTCTCAGCCCTTAAATATCCCATACGACTTCTCATGGACACGCTTCAAAATCAGAGCAAATTCTTTCAGTAGCTCTTCGTGTTTGTCCAAGTGGACATTTCATTTATAACATCAGTGATGCAGAATACATTTCAAAGGCAACTGTGTGTCACTTAGTCAGAAATGTGAACCTTGTGCTCAAATGTCTGCTGTACAGCTTTGTGGTTTTCCCACACACGTGTCTTATCAAAGAGGAATTCTACAAAATTTCAGGTATTACTACAAGCAACAATCGGCACATTCAGCCTGTAGCTTTGACACTTTATGCACAAATCAATTTGTCTGTTTTAGGGTTTCCAGGCGTGATAGATGCGACTCATATCCTTTCGCGGCTCGCTGTGTAAATGAAAGCGATTATGTCAATAGGAAGGTCTTTCACAGCATTAATGTACAGATAAATAGTGGCCTTTAGCATTCATTATGAAAGATAATTTCATCACAGGCACAGCTAAAGCAGATTTTTTCTTCTGTGTGCTTAAGGTCATATGTGATGCGTCATGTGATAATGAACTTGGAAGCAAAGTGGAATTTTTTCATGAGGGAGCACTAAGCACAATCAGGATTTAGAGCACATCATAGTACAGAAACAGCACTGTTGAAAGTTACCAACGATCTTCTCTTAGCCTCAGATAATGGACTTGTTTCGATACTTGTCCTCCTAGACCTTAGTGCAGCATTCGACACCATTGACCACAACATCTTATTACAGAGACTGGAGCATGTGATTGGTATCAGAGGAACAGCGTTAAAGTGGTTCCAATCCTATTTATCGGACAGATTCCAGTTTGTTCATGTCCAGGATGAACCTTCCACATGAACAAAACTTAGTTATGGAGTTCCACAAGGTTCTGTGCTAGGACCGATTCTGTTCACCCTGTACATGCTTCCTTTAGGATATATCATTAGGAAGCACTCTATTAATTACCACTGCTATGTGGATGACACTCAGTTATATCTATCTATTAAACCTGTTAACACAAACCAGTTAACCAGACTTCAAGCCTGTCTAACTGACATAAAGGCTTGGATGACCAGTAACTTTTTACTTTTAAACTCGGAGAAAACAGAAGTCATTATATTTGGGCCTAAAAATCTCAGAAATAACTTTTCTAAAATTATAGCTACTCTAGATGGCATAGCCCTGGCCTCCAGCACTACTGTAAAAAACCTTGGAGTTATTTTTGACCAGGACATGTCCTTTAACTCACACATAAAACAAATTTCTAGAACTGCATTCTTTCACCTGCGCAACATTTCCAAAATTAGGAACATCCTGTCTCAAAATGATGCAGAAAAACTAGTCCATGCATTTGTTTCCTCAAGGCTAGATTACTGTAACTCATTACTATCTGGATGTCCTAATATCTTAATAAAAAGCCTCCAATTAATCCAGAATGCCGCAGCCAGAGTCCTGACAGGAACTAGCAAGAGAGATCATATTTCTCCTATATTGGCTTCTCTTCATTGGCTCCCTGTAAAATATAGAATAGAATTTAAAATCCTTCTTCTCACATACAAATCCCTTCATAATCAAGCTCCTTCATACCTTAAAGACCTCATAGTACCATATTATCCCAATAGACCACTTCGCTCTCAGAGTGCAGGCCTACTTGTGGTTCCCATCAAGCTCCTCTCCTGTGGAACCAGCTCTCAGCCTGGGTTCAGGAGGCAGACACTCTCTGTACTTTTAAGGCTAGACTTAAAACCTTCCTCTTTGACAAAGCATATAGTTAGGGCTGGCTTCAGGCAACCCTGAACCATCCCTTAGTTAGTTATGCTGCTATAGGCCAAGACTGCCCGAGGACCATCGGCGCACTGAGCTCCCCTACCCCCCCCCCCCCCCCCCTTCTCTCCCACCTCATGTATATTCCACAATTGAATGTTACTAACCTTGTGCTCTCTCTCTCCCCTAGTTTGTGCTCTCTCCCTCCCTCTCTCTCTCTCTCTCTCTGTACCTTCTGCAGGTGTCCCTGGTCCTGGAGCTGTTTATCGCTGATGTGCAGTTACTGGCCCCACCAACTTGCAGTGTCTATTTGTTGTTTATTGTTGCTGTTCTTTTCTCTCTGCTCTATCCACTCACCCCAACCGGTCGAGGCAGATGGCCGCCCAAACTGAGCCCGGTTCTGCTGGAGGTTTTTTTCTTCCGTTAAAGGGAGTTTTTTCCTCTCCACTGTCGCCAAGTGCTTGCTCATAAGGGAATTGTTGGGTTTTTAGTTTTAGTTTTTGTAAAGTGCCTTGAGATGATTTGTATTGTGATTTGGCGCTATACAAATAAAATTGAATTGAATTGAATTGAATTAAGCCACAGATCTGATGAGTACTAACATACACCTCCCTATGTTCCATTATCCATGTATCTCTACATGTATATTAAAACGTTAAACTGCATGCTCTTCTTTTCTTTAGGAGAGTTTGATGCTTACCTCCCTGGTGACAGAGTCTACCCCTGCCAGCCACATCTTTTAACACCTTATCCTGATCCTGCACCTGGCCCACAGCACAATTTCAATTCAGCCCACCACAGGACATAGGCCAGAACTGAAATGACTACAGCCATACTTAAGGCCTGGTTCCAGTGCCTTCACAGGCTCAGGGTCACACCAGACAGGGCCTGTGACATTACTGTGGCATGTGTGGTTCTCCACAACATAGCGACAATGCGAAGAGAGCAATGTCCATCATACATAGTAACACTATGTCACCTGACCACGGTTAACTTGTGTTCTAAGTATTCTTTGTACAGTTGTTTCACAAAAATAATAATGTTCATAGTGCCATAGCCATTTAGTATTACTGCAACTCATTATTTAACAGGAGACACAATCTTACTGTGGGTAGCTGGGCAGTGGATGTGGATGTAGATGGATGGATGGCTCCTCCTCTTCATTACTACATTCAGCATTACTGATATATTACATATTTATCATATATAATGATAAATAATTCAATAATAATAATATCAATCTGTTTGAAGGAGGTTTTTATATTTCATTTTAATTTGCTGCCACATTGGTTTGGAACCGGTAGGGTCGCACCTGCATGGACGTTGAACATGCTCAGGGGAACATATTAATGTTGGAACATGAGAGGTTGAAATGAAAAATAAAACACATTGCTGTCTACCACTCCAGCTCACGTTCTTTTGCTGCTGTGGTTCTATTGATTTTTTTAAAATCAATATTCTGCATGCGAGGCAATGAGGATTGGTGAGGGAAAATATGCGGTACGCGTCTTCTTCTGTGTTGCCATGGTGAATCATTGTATCTGTGTTCCACTGATGTTGGCTTTTATATGTTATCAGGCACGCGCTTTACTCAGGGTAAGTTAACTCCGGGTTGATCGAACTAATTCTGATCTGGTTTTCTGAAACCGGAAACTGAGAGTTTCCCATGTCAGGGTCACTGTAAGGAACAGCAACTTTACTTCCTGTCCTCCGCTCTTAATGTGAAGGGACTCAGGTGTCAGTGGTTACCTCCCTTTTCCTCCCAGTAATGAGGTAACAATACTCACCTGCTTTGCTTTCTGTTATCCACAGCTTTAATACCTCTCCACAGCCATAGTCAAGTTGCCAGGTTGTCTGAGCTTCCAGAGCCGAATGTCTTTCCAAGCCAGCATTGTATTTTCGTTACTAAGCTGTTTCAAGTAAGTGTTGTTCTTTTTCCTTGTTATTCACACCACTACGAAGAGGAGTGATTTTTCGCTCAAGAGGATTTCCGCCTCAGCCAGGGGAATTAACTTACGGATTTACCGATTGGATTACGTATAAGAAAGAGAGAGACTTAACCCCAGTCACTGAGCCTGAAGGAGTTCAGTCTTCTAATTTCTGACTGCCATCCGTTTGCTCCCTCCAGTAAATTTACTTTAAGTGTTTCCTTTTATCGGAGGAGTTTTTTGTTGTCTTAACCCTGGATTTCTAAGTTCTGTCTGCTAGATCATCAGGAGCCCTGACCAAGGCACACAATACCATCAGTTTCTGCTCTGTGGGAGAATTCTCGGGACCCATGCTTCCATCTGCCTAGGCCCACCTGTAGATACCTGACTGGACCTAGGCAGCAACCCCGCTCACCCATAACTCCTCTGGTTTTTCTTCCCACATTCTGGTCAACTCACAAACCACAACGTTCTGTTTCAAGCTGGAAAATAAACTTTGATTTAACTGCGTTTCGGGTGTTGGAAATGAATTGGTCCTCATATCCACTGGTTCATGACAGTCACATCACCTTGTCACATGATTGCAGTCACTCTGCCTAAGCACGATGCAGAGGTGCTTCTAAAAATGCCTAGGTGCTTAGGATTTGTTGGGTTTCTACATAAAAGGTTTTGGGATTATTGTATTGTGATTTGGCACTATGCAAATAAACTGAATTGAAACTGAACTGAATTTGGAATAAATATTTTTACATTGTGTGCAGACGCCCAAAAAACAAAGAACTTGAGTCTTAATGGCAGGTTGTAGAATATTTTGGACAGTTTCAATGTGCCTGGCTGAAAGGGATGTGATCACATGACCCAAAACAATAACATACCATTGAACAAATTACAATGTAGACAGGCTGCCTTTGTGTCCTCCCCAAACATACTGTAAAAAATTGTGAGCTGAATTGGTCCTAAGATATTTCTAAGTGTGTCATTATATATTGTATGAAACTCACAGTGGTCTGGAGTACATAAAAGAATAACAACATATGAACATATAACCCATGCAGCTCAAAATGAATGGAAAACAAAACTAACTAGGTAGATAGACTGAAATGCTAAGGAATGCATTTGAAAGATGGACTTCTGGAAATTATTTGACCTCTGGAGGAACTTGGAACCAAATAATGAAATAGTGGATGTATAAGAACATCTGGAGCTTGTACTGCAACAGGTCACTGTTTCCAGATCCCAAATAAAACACAATAAAATAGATTCTTTTTAAAATTTTTTAAGGATTGGTGTGCACACTGCAGAATCATGACATGGGACAATAACTGCTGTTTTTCTAAATAATTCAACCACTGGAATGAATCATCTATAATTTCTGGTTTTAATGGACATTACTTTGGGCAAGGCCTGAAATTAGAGCTGGGATGGCTGCAGCCTCTATTTTCTGGCAAAAAAAAATGTGTATATCAACATAAAAGGTGGTGCCAGTTCTTTTTCACATGCACTGTTATAGAAAAACTTTCTTACAGTCAATAGAATAGACACATGTCTTTGGTAGGTTGCTAAACAGTAGCATGCATTTGAAATAGGGTCCAAATCCTCCCATCTGTCACTGTCATTTTCTAGAGTGACATATGATTGAATGTAAAAACACAACTGTTAATAGATCTAAACAAATGTGACAACATGACACATTTTTAAAAACATCTTTGTACCATTGTTTTTCATAAAGCTCATCACGGCCCATAGAAATGTGAAATGTGCAGTGGATCAAATCATGCAGCATGTACTGTGTGTCTGTGTGTCTTACAGTCAGTGTGAGTGAGTGTGTTGTCATCAGTGTGCCTGCCCTGTAAGCCGTTCGTCATTGCTTGGTTGCGTAATCTGTAATTCAGAGCATTGTACATGTGTGAGTGGTGTTTGTGAGGTACCTGTAACTCCAGGTATCAGTGAGCCAGAATAGTCAGCCCCACTCCGTTTTCTCAGTCAGCATTAGTCTTGATGTGTTTTAATCACTAACTTTAAACACAGGGCTGTTATACAGCCTAGCTGTACGCCCTATTTTCAACATAGTTCCAGTATTTGTTCTGCAGTGATTGCCCTGTAGAAACTTGCCAGGTATTTTCCCAATCACCAACATAAGAAGATGCTTCAGTTCAGCCACAGTGGGACTGAACTCTTGGCAGAAAATGGTTAGTTCATTACTGAGCTTCTCACAAGGTGACACAGATGAGTCATGGCTTATTTGATATCAGCCTCTGACCATAGACAGAAAGCAGCCATGTTCTCTGAGGACCTGCTACTTCCACCATGGGGAGGTGGTCAGTAGAGTAGCCTCTGGTACAGCTGGAAACAGGGGAAATTTTTCTGACTGTTGTTCTGTCTGTCTGGTTGATGTCCAGTGATGACATAACCTGATATGGTGGAGCTGCTAATGGAGCTGCTGGTACTGCTGTAGCTGCTGGTGCTGGATGGGCATGGTCGAGGTTTGTGGTCCACTTTGAGAACCTGAGTTCCTGAAGGACACAGAGAAAAACTGTCTTGAGCAGCTTTGTCAGTTCTTTGATAGTTTTCTTTAGTTCAGTTTTTCATTCATTTTTTTGACACTTTCTTTTTTCCCACTGATTTCCTTTGACTAGTCATCGGTCTTTCCTTGCCAATGTTCACTGTCCGGTGCTGAAAAAACCCTCTCAGGGAAACCCAAATAGTTTTACTCAAATATGTAAAGGAGTTGTAATTCATGACCATAATTAGTTTTCATGAAGTTTATATTATGAGCAGCTAAATCCACAGACTCATCTGGGTTCTTTTTACTGGATTTGTGTACTTTTTGTGTTTTTCCCAACTATTCTCTCCCGTAAGTCAAGTTTTCTCTGCTCTGGAGCGCTGTTCCTCATAGAGTACAAGATCCCTCTGTTATGTAAGACACAATCATCACCGTGAATCCAGGTTGTTTCTGCTCCAGCTTTTGGTTAAAAAGCAGTGTCAAAACAGAGGTAAGCTTGAGGGACTTCTCACTGTAGTTCTTTCAGGACAATCCAGTCCTTTTTCTCTTTACTCTTGTGTTCCCTGAACACTCCACGCACTCAGCCACCAGTAATGCAGTAAACATCTGTAAGTAGTAAGACTGTTTCTCTTTTACCTTTCTCTCTTTTCTTTTTATAGGACCTAGTCCATTTCTGTGTTCCCAGAACACCTTGTATCACCAGCCCTGCACCGCTGTGCTGGTACATGTACTTACAGTGTCTGCTTATCTTACTCTGCCCTGTAATGACTTGTCTTGGGAAGTTTTTATGGCCTTTTTTTATTTCTATTTTAATATATTTTTAGGTACATATTTTTTTACAATATTATTCCTGCTCTCATTTGACTATTTGGTTATACTCCTTTCACCAAAGAAATTTTATAGAATAGAAATTCAGATTCTGACAGTTCAGGACACACCTGCCTGCCTCTTTTGAGGTTTTCAGTGGAGTTGATTGGAGGTCCTGAACAGTCAGTCCCCTCTGTCTCTAAAAGTTACTAAGCAGGGGCTGAACAATTTCTTCCAGGATGATCATTCAATGTCTGGTCCAGATCCAAACACCCATGAAAATCACTTCTGACACCAAATTTTTGTGGAAATTTGGAGAAATTTCAATTTTCTATGGAGAAGCTGAAATTAACTTAGACTTAAATATCTTCTGAATATTTTGTTGTCTTTGCAAAGAGGTCACCATCACAACAGAGTGCTAAAGCAGTCTGTCAGAGAGTAACAGAGAAACAAAGTGCACAATGAGTTTTACACAGTATTATCAGGATGCTGACAACAACTGCTCAGGGCCAGTCATTGTCCCTGAGAGGAAGCAAAGTGATCAAGTGAATATCAGGTCAAAGTGTTCTAGACAGAAGTGCAAAACAAAAAAAGTACAAAAAATAAAAAAATAGATTTTCCATTACACTATCAACACACAGAGCAATCTATGGCAAACAAAAAGGGGAGAGGAGGTATTACAGAGTACCTGTGGAAGATTCACTTAACAGGGAATTAAGTGGACATGGCAGGATCAATAATGATTCTGGCTAGAGTGATTGGAGATAAAGAAATAAAATGACAATAAGATAAGATAAGATGAGATCAACTTTATTCATCCGCAAAAGGAAACTCAGATAGTCTTGTAGTTAATTAGTAAGTCAGTAGTAAGTGTAGTTAATAGTAGGGAGATGGAATTACATTTCAAATGTTTTATGGGTGCCTAAGTGTGTGATGCTACAGTGAACAGATGACCTTCAGGAATAAAGACATGGTTCATAGATTAAGACATGGAGGCCTATGCACTTAAATATACAATCAAATTTCACCAGTATAATCAAATAAAGTGCAAATTAGGAGTCAACCCGCAGCAGCTGTTATCATGATGATCTTCATATTTTATGTGTTTAACCAACATGTTTTCCAGTATATTGTATGTACTAGAGGGACATGGAGGAGCAATGATTGACAATGTTGCCTCACAGCAAGAAATTCTGGGTTTGAACACGATTTGACATGGGAGTTTGCATGTTCTCACCATGTCTACTCCAGCTTCCCCTCACAGTCCAAAGACATGTGGGTTAGGTAGATCTCACATTCAATCATTACATTACAACTTTGGTGTTGACGTTGAAATCTGTTTGGAATCTGTTTTGTCCATAGACAATTCCAACAAAGCAGGAAATCAGAGTTACTTTATGACATTCAACAGAAAGCAAGATGAGGAAAGTATGTGGCTGGAAGATGCAGATGCAGTGTGGCCTGTCTGCGTCTTCAGCCAGATCTTGTACTACAGTAGAGGCTCAGAAAACAGGCAGGTAAAAACAACTCACCACTGATAGTCTGCAAAAAGTCTGAGTCTACAGGTATCATGGTGTAACATGAACAATCTCACTGACAGTGAATTCCTGGAACTGCTATGGACCAGAGTAAAATTATTGATATTCATTAACCTCTTCATTCCACTTGGACGCTCATGTCTTGTAGTCAGCCCTTTCTTGTGAGTGCAGAGTCACAGCTTTCTAACAAACATGGACATATCTGGTACTGCTGTCATAAAAGCACTATTTTATTTTTATTTAATGTTTTGCAGAACTTTGTTTTTTATCTGGCGTTAGAGATGTGGGTAGAGGGGTGTGAGAAGGGTTAAGAGGAGAGTCATTCACATTCTTTTGCATTAGTTTTTTGTTAATTGTTTTCTACAGTCTGATGTAACTTTGTATTTTATTATTCAGTGCCACAATGTCATTTATCAGGGAATATAAAGCCATGGCAATTGTTTAGACTGTAATATATAATTTTCTTTCAGTCAGCCAATTTTCTGTTTCTGTGTCACCTGGCGTGTTTGTGACACTTTTAAATAAAATTGTGGTGATGTGCCTTTCCTGTGATGGACTGGTGACCTGTCCAGGATGTACCCCTGCCTTTCACCCAAAGAGAGCTGGGATAGGCTCCAGCAGATCCCCGTGACCCTGGTTAAGAAATAAGCGGGTATAGATGAGGAATGGATGATGTATCTTTTTGGCAAGACCTTATTTATTCATATAGTAAGTTTAGTTCAGGAGCTACACCAGTTTAAATTCAGGTAGGTCATTTAAGGGTTTTTTTTTTTTTTAAATAATCTTGAAACTAAAAGGTGAGCTAATTTTGGATGAGACTCAGCAAAAAGCTAAAGATCAGGACTGAACTAGAGACAGCTACATCTAGAGTACTATTATTCACATAAAGAATAGAGATAAGCAGAAGCAGAAGAGATACAGGAACCAATGAAAATGGAGTTCAATAGAGGGTCATAGAGTGATGAGACAATACACCAGCGGAAATAGAAGGTTTTATTAAAGCTAGGAAGTCAGAGTGTTTTACAGTTAGGGAGACAGAGCTTCCTTCTGAGACCATCAAAGGCTGGATATCTACAGGCTACTGCCTGCTGAAGTTTAGAGGATTGCTGTTACAGACATTGAGGTTAAGCTGCTGATTGTGATCGTACTTTTCCTTTTTTCTGTTAATGACATATCTCAACCATGGACCATTTTCTCCTAAGCCCATGCTGAAAAAAGTGTTTATGCACTCATTACTATGTGATCACTGTTGTCTATTGTTGGAATTGTCATGTGGACTATTGTAGTCTAACTACAGAAAATTACAGTAGGATTTCTGTTTTTGTATTTTGTTTCTTGTGCATGTTTGCATACTTGTATATTTCTTCTTTTCCTTTTATGATGGATATGTGTTGCTTACTTTAGTTTACACAATCAGTATTAGTATTTGTGTGAGTGTGTGTAATTCTTGTCAGAGCCACATTGGGGCAGCAAACACTAAGGGACAGTTTCGGGTCACTGCTGTCATGATATGAACTCTGATTTCTCTGAGACTTGTGTGTCTTGCATCAGACAAATTGTTCCACCTACTTTATTAATGGCAGAACTGATATGTGGTTGACCTGATACTGAATGAATTTCTGCCACAGGTCAGACTGGTGTGAATGTATATATGACTAATAGTTGCAGTGTTTTCAGTTGTCAGCCCTACTGTGCTGAAACGTGGAAGAAAGTTGGGTGTAAGACAGACTCAGGAAACTCACATTTTTTTATTTTAGGTGCAGTGAATGCGTGTGCCTTCCTCTAGAGTCTACATGTATGTCACAGCTAAATGGCTGCAGACCAAACTCTTAGGAGGAGCAAAAGTCTGAATAAGAAGGTTTATCCTTTGCACGGTGGCCTGATAAAGTGGATACTCTGCGCTTCATTGTCAGTGGCCTCTCCAAGGCCTTATATATGTCCTCAGTCTTTACAGTTACAGTTTCTTCATTTTATGTTGTGAGTACTTTTTGAAGTTTATGACTCCAGGTTTTGAAGTTTAATCTCCAGTTAGAGAGGGTGCTTGGTGATAATGGGTTGGCTTCCCTTTACCTTGACCTTTTTCATCCCAGCCCTTTCAAGCATCACTCTCCATGGGTTGCTTTTGATTTAGGTCCGGGCCTGGTGAGAGAGACCTATATGCTGGTTAACAGCCAGGGTTTCAGTAGGGCCCCCTCTTGGACTTCTATCCACAACTCCACAACTCTAAGAAGTATTTAGGTTGCCTGTAAAGCTACTGGCTTTTCTGAGGCTGATAATCCTAATAAACTTATCCTTTACAGCACAGATAGCTCTTAGTCTTTCTTAGTCTTTCTTTCATGAGAGCCAGTTTCATAATAGTGTTTGATGGTTTTGGCACCTGCACTTGGTGATACATTCAAATTTTTTTCGGTTTGACTCATCTTCATTTCTGGTCTGCCTTTTCTCTTTACTTAACTGAATTTTTCTTGCCATAATATGGATTTGTATAGTAGTTGTAGTAGCACTTATAGGGCTGTTGACTCTGTACCCACCATTCCTCTACACAGTTTAATTCAATTCAATTCAATTCAATTTTATTTGTATAGCGCCAAATCACAATACAAATCATCAGTAGTATATAATGGTTTATGTGGCGGGGGCTATTAAGGGGGGTCACTTTTTATGGCCGTAATTTATGACAGTCATAAAGATAATAAACCATAAAATCGTCGTCACGCTCCCCACCCACAGGGCGGCGCGATTTTCCTATTGGTCATGACGTTACTCATGGGCTGTGTCAGTGACGTTGTATAAATGTAGGTGTATGCGGGTCATTCAGTATGATTTTATCTAAGTTCGACATCGAGCAACCATGGGTAGCAGCGGAATCTCTAGTGACGTCGTTATCAGGGGCGGATGCGGCGGTGGGCGCGTCGACGGAAACGGTGACAGGGCGCATGCGTCGTGTGACCTAGGTACGTGTCCCGCGATCATTCCTGGCGCGCCAATCAAACGTCGTAGAAGGCATTTGTCTGACGATGCTGCAGGCCCCCGCGTTTGGCTGTACGAGGGTTCGCTAGGGTATGTTTACGAGTTTAAATATAGTGATGGGAGGGTCATGTTTCTCGGGGAAAATGTGTGTACCGGGGAGCGCTGGGGCCAGGGAGGGTCGCGGGCTATGACTGTGGAGGACTGGATGATTTTCCGCACTGAGATATGTAGCGATCTCAACCACCGAGGCGCTGAGAACGATACATATGTCATACAGTGGGCCAGTCCTGACAGTCAGCAGTTATTCAGGGTATTTGCCAATCGTTTTGATGCGCACGCGTCAGATTTCATTCTGATAAGAGTGTGTGATGACAGAGAGCAAATCGTATCGCGGCGTAACCATACAGAGTGGGCCATACACCCCTATCCGGTGTGGTCTGGCGACAATATCTCATGGTTTAAGGACTTCTATTTTATCCAGTGGGCTGACTGGTGGGGCCTGCAAGATGTGTTCGCCAAGATTGACAATGCAATCAGTGAGGACGCGGGTATCTCAGATGCTAGTGGGGTTAGGAGATGCTTGCTTTATGATGACATGGAATTTCCTGAGGAAATGTGTCTCTCGCCTGCTGAGCAAGGTGCGACCCAGAGCCTGTGAGACAGGACGGTAAGAATCTGCAGACCTATGCGGGGGTCATGTGTTTGTGTGTGTGTGTGTGTGTGTGTGTGTGTGCGTGTGTGGGTGTGTGTGTGGGGGGCAATTGTGTTTAACGTTGTATTTCATATTTCTAAAAAATAGAGATTGACGGGCCCATGACTCTGGAGGCGGAGGAGGAATTGTATCGCTGGATTCACCCAACATCAACGCCGCGCCCCAGAGATGAAGAGGAGTCTGCGGCCTTTGTAAAGATGATGGAGAATGGAGTGGTGCATTTGCTGTACAGAGCGCTAGCTCAATGCTGGATCGAGCGGGAGAAATGGTGCCGGGCCTGCGAGGTTGACTGTCTGTCCCAGGAAAACCACGAGTGTCTTTACGGGTTCCCCGCAGAATTCATGGAGCGTCGTTTTGACTTTGTTATGGAGAGGTTGTGGTCGGCCCGCTTCATTCCTGCTCTATCAGCATACCTGCGGAAGAATGGCCTGGCTGTCGAAAACGCAAGGATCGCAGGGGCTGCTGAAGTTATTCTGCAAAACCAAAAGACCTCAGAGAAACGCATCAAACCTGAAGAAGTCTGGGGCTTCAAGAATTTTGCTGAAATTGAAAATCTGTCAGTCCTCGTGGACACCTGGGCAGCAGGGGTAGTGTGAAAACAGCATTGTACCAAGTCTATCCGTTGTTATTGTGTTTTTTCATTAAACGCCACTGTATTCATTAAATATCTGTTTTTTCATTAAACGCCACTGTATTCATTAAATATCTGTTTTTCATTAAACGCCACTGTATTCATTAAATATCTGTTTTTTCATTAAACGCCGCTGTATTCATTAAATATCTGTTTTTCATTAAACGCCACTGTATTCATTAAATATCTGTTTTTTCATTAAACGCCACTGTATTCATTAAATATCTGTCAAGCTCTCCATCATTATGTTTTGATGTTTGTTCATTCATTGTGTATGTTTTTATCATATAACACTCTGATATTTGTGAAGCTCTCCATCATTAATCACAGCTGTATTCATTAAACGCTACTGTATTCAATCATTAACACTGTACCATGCTGATGATGATTGTGAATAAAAAACATGAGCATTGAAAAGAAACTAGTCATTATTTTACACGATGGAGGGGGTGATGCACAGAATTTATCATGATCCATCCCACCCCGGTGGACTATCAGGCATTAATAAGCTGCGCAGTGCAGTTAGAGTAGACGTAGGGGCTAATCCTGCATTATCTGATGTCAAAAAATATCTATGGGGACAAGATGCTTACACTTTACACGCACCCAGCAGGAAAAATTTCCCCAGGCGACGAGTGTTGGTGGGAGGTCTGGACCGACAGCACCAGTGTGATCTTGTGGATATGAGCGAATATGCATCAGAAAACGATAAAGTGCGCTATCTATTAATGTGCATCGATGTATTTTCAAAATATGCCTGGGTTCGCTGTCTAACATCAAAGAGCGGGCCTGTTGTAGCTGACGCATATAAGAGCATACTCGATGAAGGACGAGTGCCACTTAGGCTGCAGACTGACCATGGGACAGAGTTTCACAACCGTCACTTTAAACAGTTGTTGAAAAAGCACAACATTGTACTATTCTCTACATATAACGAAACTAAAGCCAGCGTCGTGGAGAGGTTTAACAGAACGTTTAAAGGGCGGATGTGGCGTTATTTAACAGATGTTAATTCACGAAGATATATTGATAAAATAGACGATCTGGTGCGGGCATATAACTCGGCATATCACAGGTCAATTAAAAGATCCCCAGTATCTGTGAATAGAGAAAATGAGAAAGAGGTGATCAAGACGCTGTACAGGACCAAGGATGAAATCCGCCCGCAGCCATTCAAATTTGAGATAGGCGACACAGTAAGGATTTTAAAACATAGAGGGGCGTTCAGAAAGGGGTACCATCAGACATTCACAGATGAAATTTTCACTATAAAAGGACGCCGACCGACAACCCCCGCTGTTTACAGCCTTCAGGATTTATCTGGCGAGTCTGTGAAAGGGGGGTTTTATCAGGAGGAGCTGCAGCCGGTGATTGTAGAGCCAGACAAATCCTATAAGATAGAGGAAATAAGAGCCAGACGCCGTGGCAAGTTTCTAGTAAAATGGCTCGGATGGCCCGAGAAATTTAACACCTGGGTGGATGGCAGAGATATCCGGAACATCTGAGAGAGATAAGCACCATAGGACAGTACGATCACGCTGTAATCAAGAGCGCCCCGGCGCCACCACCCTACAGCACTGTCAACTATCAAAACCGGGGGGTGGATTAACACCTACTGTGATCAGAGGCTTGAAGGATCAAAAGGAACATTTGTAAACAGTAGAGTGTCAACATGGAGAAGCGCCGGACTGCAAGCTTCCATGTAACTCTCCCAAGTAATGCATCGACAAAATTATATCCCAACAACAAGATATGGTGTTACAGGGTACACTTAGCCAAGGCAATACAACTGGACGACACGTATGAAGTGGGGCTTTCAGAAATACAGTACCCCGCGACGTGGCGCAGCTTCCCCAAAGATGACGCATCTATTTTGATAAAAGCACCAAGAACCGGGAAGGAAAATACCATCACAATCCCTGTAGGACATTATGACAGTGTGGACAGAATAGCACAAGAATTCAACAACGCGTGTGCGTTAGACGCAGGCACTATGTTTATAAAAATGCGCTACAATCAGATTTCACACAGAGTCCAAATATCTGGTGGTGAAGGCCTGGTACTGAAATTTAAAGGTCGGCTTGCCAGGATACTGGGCTTTGATCCGGATGAACCAGCCCATAGTATCCCGACCTGGGCGAGAATATTCACAGCACCACACCCTGCGGATATCCATGCAGGATTGTATAATATCTTTGTATATACAGACATTATCGAACATCAGCTGGTGGGTGACACGTGTGCACCGTTACTCAGATGCGTTAATATAACAGCGGAGAAACGAGGGAAAATACACACAGTCCACTTTGACAAGCCAGACTATACACGCCTCGCCAAACACCGGATCGATTGCATAGAGCTTTCGTTGAAAAACGACCAGGACGAACACGTCCCGTTTCTCTTTGGAAAGGTTATCGTTAAATTACATTTCCGCCCTGTGAGACCATGACGAGGTGCCCATACACGCCCGATAACGGCGACAGGCTGCTGAGATATTATCAGAATCAGGCCGGTGGAGAGCTGCACGGGTTCGCTGGGGCCCACACCCAATACGGGAACGGGCTCGGCGGATTATTCCGGAACCTGTTTAGATGGGCGGTTCCGCTGCTCAGAAACGGTTTTAACCTCGCAAAGCCGCATTTAAAATCAGCAGCGGCTAATATTGCAGGAGATGTAATGAGTAATATTTCACGCAAGCTGATGAATGGGAAGCAGGAGGGGGGAGGTGTTGCTGTGTATAACCCCCGGAGCCTTAAACGACCTCCTGGGGAGCCGGCTCACAGTCAGAGCAAAAAGGCGCGTAAAACAGCTAGTGGCTCTGTCAGACGGGGCAGAAAGGCTCCAGCTGTCAAGCGGCGCAGATCGAGATCTAACAGCAAAAGCGCGAGTAAAGACATATTTTAACAATGTCGCTCATTCACAACCAGTCCGCTGAATGTGTAAAGACTGAGCTGGATCTGTTCACGGTGCCGTGTACACAAACGAGCATCGAAAAATATACATTCATTGAAATCCCCCCAGTCTCTGCGATCAACGACAACTCGCCTATTGATTTTTTCATCTCATGCAGCGGGGAAGATTACCTGGATCTAAATGATACTCATTTGTATTTACGCGTGAAAATCACAAATCCAGACGGGACAAACATTGGAAACGGTGTAGACGTGGGCTTTGTGAATTATCCAGGATGTACACTGTTTTCGCAGGTGGATGTGATGCTGGGTGACAGGTTAATCACCCAGGCATCAAACACATATCCTTATAGGGGTGTGATTGAATGCTTAATCAATTATGGCCGGGATACCCTGGAATCCCAGTTCAGCACCGCGCTATTTGTCAAGGACACCAGCGGCCACATGAATAATCATACCCTGGACGGTGAAAACAGTGGCTTAGGGGCCAGAGGCCGCTATACAGAAAACAGCAGGATTGTGGAATTAATTGCGCCGGTGCATGTGGACCTGTTTTTTCAGGAAAAATTCCTGCTAAACGGACTCGACATTTCCATGAAATTCATAAGGGCGAAAGACGAATTCTGCCTGATGGCCGCGCCCAATACGCAATTCTGTGTTAAAATCCTGAGCGCCAGTCTTTTTGTGAAAAAGGTCACACTGTCAGCTCAGGTGAAACTCGCACATAGCCGTGTGTTACAACACACAAATGCCAAATACAGCGTCGACAGAGTAGCGCTGAAAACACACTCGATTCCGCCCGGAACCCGGGTGTGCTGGCAGGACAATCTATATCTGGGTCAGATTCCTAAATTTGTCATCCTGGGTTTCGTCGATAATGAGGGGTTCACAGGGAGTTTCACGAGAAACCCGTTCAACTTTGAGCATATGGACGTGGAGTACCTGTGTCTCTATGCTGACGGCCAGGCACACCCAGCTAAGGCGTTTCAGCCCCACTTCCCCCGGGGTCAGTACGTGCGTGAATATTACCAACTAATTCAGACAACCGGGCGCCATCTTAAAGACAGGGAGCTGGCGATCACGCGGGATGATTTTGGCCAGGGCTATGCGCTGTTCTGCTTTAACCTGGAGCCTGATGGCGGGAGTGGGGGAAATGTGTCTTTAATCAAAACCGGAAATGTCCGCCTGGAAGTGAGATTCAGGACTCCCCTGGCACGCACCGTTAACTTAATCTGTTATGCAGTCTACGATTCAGTTATTGAAGTGTCAAACAGCAGACAGGTGTTGGTGGATTATTATTGAGACATGAACACTATCGAATTGACTGGTGCTGCTAAAAAGATAATTGGCGACAGGACCTATTTTGTGGGCGTGAAGCCCTGTGACCATCTGACCAGGCTCAAAATAACCAAACGTCCTGCCGCTCTGATTGTAAACACCGATCCTTCAACCTTACCCGGAGAGCACTGGGTGGCCATATATCTGACAAGTGGTCGGCAAGCATATTTTTTTGACAGCTTCGGGCACGCCCCAGACAGATTCAATCCCCATATTGGTCGGTTTCTCCTGAAAAACGCCAGCAGAGTGCTTTATTCACGTAGACAGGTTCAGGCGCCCTTCTCTGTGACCTGTGGGGAGCACTGTCTGTTTTTCTTGAGCCACATCCAGAAAGGCATGAGCTACAGCATGTTTATTAAAAAATATGGCAGCAACCTGGCTCGCAATGACCAGAGGGTCTCAAGCTTTGTCGCTGGAATTAGACCTGCAGTTGTACACAACAAGTTTACATGTGTTCAATGTGTATTTCTGAGATGATGATGATAAATGATATTAAAGATAGTGTGTGTGTGTGTGTGTGTGTGTGTGTAATGAGCCAGTACACTGCATGTTTAAATGTATTCAATGTGTATTTCTGAGATGATAATAAATGATATTGTTGTATATTGATTTGTGGTGTGTTTTTATTTTAACAATGAGATAAAATAAAGACCTTGTACACAGAAATACGTTCAAAATGTTAGAAAATTTATTACAGGTCAGAAACAAAAACACATACAGTAGGATAACAAATATCTCGTGAATACATTCAACAGGTCAGAAAAATTTATTATGGGTCACACTCAGCAGGTCAAAAAATCATTTCAAAATACATTCAACAGGTCAGAAAAACATTTCAAAATACATTCAACAGGTCAGAAAAATTTATTATGGGTCACACTCAGCAGGTCAAAAAAATCATTTCAAAATACATTCAACAGGTCAGAAAAACATTTCAAAATACATTCAACAGGTCAGAAAAAACATTTCACCATATCAGAAAACATTTAAAAAAAATACATTCAACAGGTCAGAAAAAAACATTTCAAAATACATTCACCATATCAGGAATTTATTACAAACACATTCAACAGGTCAGATCATCACCATCATTACAGATAACAGAGCAGAAGAGTCAGTATTGAGCCCAGGGCCCAGAGGCATGTTTGTGACGTGCAGCCCTTAGGGGCCTTGGTGATGGTGTGACAGTTCTGCTTTTCTTTTCGCTGGTGTATGAGGAGCTAGATTCTAGCTCCTCTTTACCTGTCTTATACTCCTGTATGACCCGTCGTGCCAGGGTGTTTGGTACTGCCGATAATGGCACGTTCAGATCTGCAAGTGTTTTTAGAAACTGCTCCCAACCGTGAGGAGTCAGAGACCCTGAGACACGTTGGGGTGCAGTGACTCTTTTAATTAAATCGTATAAATGTGAGCCTCTGATCGTCTGATTGTTGATTCTAACCTCACCCTGGGCTGTCCATGAAAACACATCTGGTGATCTAGACAGTGCAGACATGATGTGCTCTGCATTTTTTCTCTGTTTCTTGGGGACATGTTTCAACACCTCATCAACCACCAAATCACGCACCCTGCTCTCATCGCTGGGCGCTCCCACACTCTCATCACTATCTCCCGCAGACCCTTGCACGGGAGGTGGCAGTGACAAAGTCAACACACTCTTTTCACGCTCCCCCTGTCTCACAAGCGCAAGGTACCTCTGTAGAATCGCGGTGTACTTTTTGGCCTTGTCATGCACATCAAGCCCTTGGTCATATAAAACAGCAGTCATCTCCCTATCAAGGTCATTCTGAGCAGCCTGCCTTATGTTACCGCTGGCATGGTTTTGCTTTAACATCTCCAGCTGTTGATGCGGTACAAGATACATTTTCTGAGCATGCTCCATATCTATCTATTGGCGATGAGGCTGATGATTTCAGGTAAGGCTGCTCCTAACAGCGAGATGAGGAAACCTCCTGACTGATTGATAAGCTTCCTCTTCCTGATGCCTGATAGTTTCCTGTCAGCTACCCGTCTGATCACCGATTTACACTTCTTCAGCTGTGTATACTGCTTGTCGCTCAGAGGAATATTCCCCTTTAACACGTTGAGGGCAATCTCACACAGAGCGGTAATAAAGTCCTTGTCACAGCTGTTTATGATGGCCCTGCGTTGCCTCGGTGGTGATTTATAGAGGAGCTCCAACAATGGTAGATTTCTACGCATACGGTGAGACATTGTCACTTACCCCGTCTGGGGATGTACACAACCTGCTGGGTAGAGAGCAGGTTTGTTCTAAGTCTCAGATGGTCAGGTGTCTTTGCTTTATAATCAATTAGTAAGTAGCCGTATGGTGCACTTGTGGCGTCACTGAACGCCTCTAAAAAGTATTTTGTATTACCAGGGTACATCTGACGTGCAATCAGTGACACCTGGTATCTGTCACGAGGGTTTTTGAACAAAACCAGATAATTGGTGTTTAAACTGATAGTACGGCTAGCTTTGCCCTGTATGAACAAATTTTGTACTAGGTATACGCAGCTGAGATTTCTGTGATGGACATATTTCGTGAATACATTCTGCACCTCCAAATTACCGCTGGCATCATTCATCAGATCATCAATAACCAGGAGGTTGTTTTTGTCTGGAGGCAAAAGGGTGTCATCACACAGCGACGCAGGCAGACCGTTGACAAAATTTATGTCAACAGTCTTTAGGAGTTGATCGTACGCTGCCTGCCAGCATGAATAGATATAGACAATATTATCAATCCTGTGTGAGATGAGGCTCTGCGCATTCTCAATGAGCGTTTTGACAAAGACGGTCTTCCCCTGTTG